>NW_008669871.1:156463-160584 GCF_000695815.1 Acanthisitta chloris | reverse complement strand
GAGTGCTGTAAGTTCCCAGGCTATGAGTGCCATGCATACACATCAGAAATGGGGCATTTCTGTCTGCTGTGCACAGAGGGGTGAAAGGAGAAGAGAAGGAAGGAACCTAACACCCTGGGTTATATGCTTTCTGTTGTCCTAAGAAAGGTATAGAATCAGCCATAAAGAATTAAAATCAAGATCATCTGATTTCAGACATAGCTTTTAGAGAAAAATCTAACACATGATTGTATTTGAGTCAGAAATATCAACATGGGCAGTTACTGGCTGTCAGCTGCACCCCAGTAGCCTGGCTGTGGTGTGCTGCTGTTATGTGGTCAAATGTATTAACAGAATCAAAACAAAACTGGCTACAGTAGTAAATTAAAATGCTTCCTCTTGCTTCTTAGTAGATAGGAGGTTTAGCTGGAAAGGCAACAGATGCTCTGAATTTCAGAGTTTAAAATGAGACATTGAGACTCTTCCTTTTTAGCCAAGTTGTTACAAGTATGGGAGAAGATGCTCTTTTTTTCCTCAGCATTGAATAAGATGTTAAACTTAGTTTTCTAAGCTCGTTTCATGAATCATTCATGACCAAGTACAAATCCTCACGAACTCACAAGCTTCCTGGTTGAGAGCACTGAACCAGCAAGAAGAATATTTAGGAAGATTTAATGGGGAATGCCAAAACAGTTAAAAATATGACTGATCATAAGCAGTAGGTGAATTCACTGGACTGGAACACTTATCAGTTGCTTCAGTCCCATTTGTACTATCAGCAATGTTGATAATAAAAGTGTTGCAGATTTTGGAAAGAACTTCAGATTCTCAAATTCTCTCTAATTTTTTATGCATCTGTAGTTGTCATTTCTGTGAAGGGCATCATGCCATCCTGCTGCACTTGTGACTCACTGAAATTCTTTTTTTGAGACTTAGCAGTATGAAGTTCTAAGTCATGCTGAGAAAAACACTCATTTAGCATAAAATAGATCAAACTGTGTTTATAGTGACCAAAAAGCTTCTAATAAATGTTGCCTTCACGAAAGTCTGACGAGATAACCAAATTTACGGGGAAATAAATTAGCTGACTGGTAAATGTGTTGAACTTAGACCAAATGTTTGGAAGGCACAAAAAAGTCTTGGTGCAGTTTTTACTGTCTCCTTTTATGTCCTCACTCAATTAGGTGGTGTACTGTTTCTTTGGCATCTGCTCCCATTCCTCATTATCTTACTGAGGGAGGGGATAGACAGAAGAAAGGTGGGTCTGGGGCAGACATGCTAAGGGAAAAGGAAAATTAAAAGGCCTTAACGGTCATAAAGGGAACAGAGAAAGCATACCCTGCTTGTGAAACAGCCAGGTGAGGGTTAGGTTACAATGATGGCATGGCCAACACTGAGAGAATGGTCAGCTGAGAGCCTTCAGTGCCCCATGCCAGGGAGAGCTGCATCTCCAAGAAAGGATGCTCTTCCTCCCTTTGCACCAAATCCTCCAGCACTGCCTCCTTAACTCCCAAACAACTGGTATAGTTCCAATTCCTTTTAATCACTATTGCTGTTGGATATAAACCTATCGGCAAATACAGTAGTGTCTCTAAGCTGATGATTTGGAAATGAACTTGCATCTTCACAGGCTCCTAATTCCTCAGGGCTGGAATCCTCTAGTACCCAAACTCTTCTTCATCAATCTAACATTTGGTTGGGCTACCTCCAAACTGTACCAGTGCTTTCTGGCAGCACCACAGCAAGCTCCCAGAAGCACCAGTCTGCAATTACCTGTCACATATATGACACAAGAGACAGGAGTGGCAGGCTGCCACCACTGTCACCTACCCAAAAGGAGACTGGGAAGAACCATTTAGTCATCATTTTCAAATCCTGTAACACCTCCATGATGCTGTCAAAACACAGGAACTAATGTTATCAGAGACCTCATCTGTAGTGTTTTCATACAACTGAGTACATCTAAAATGCAATGAAAAACTAGTTAGTCTCTTTACAGTTTGCTAGCTCATAGTTTTTGTTTGAAGCTTAGATGCAGCGGAAAGACATGAGTTAAAAATGCTGATAGACTTTGTTGTTTTTTCTAAAGAAAATAACTATGCACTAAAAAAGGTTGTAAAATTATTCATTTATGTTAAACATCAGCTGTTTTTGTTTTGTATTAAACAGCTCTGGATTTCCTTTTAACTAACTATATTAAAAGAAAATAATGAGGTTTTCGTATTTTAGGCTTGTGCTCTGTAAAAACAAAGAATCACATGGTTCCTAAAGTGTTTTAAATTGCATTTGTACAGAAATATAAGTAAACTTTCATCTTTTTGTATGAGCAATATTTATGTATTGCCTTGAAAAGGGCACTAAATAGCTCCTGCATTTAGGACTGGATGGCAAACTCTTTTTACTGCAATTTCTGAGATGCTGCTGCTGGCCTTTGCTATGATGTCAAGCATCAGCCTTTGTGGCATTGCAATTTCCCTTCTAGAAAAAAGTTGATATTTGTGGACCAGATTACACTGAATGAAATTTGCAGTCTCTGATGCCTGCTAGTGGGACATTTGTTACATGCTCTGTTTTGAATGTAGTAATACATATTTCAGTGTGGCACTGCTTCTTCAAAAGATTAAAAACCTCTTAGTCCTTTGAGACTTGTGTCAGCATCTGATTTCATGCGCACGGTAATCTTTAAATATTAATATGGGGCAAGGTCATGCTCTCTTTAACCCCCAAAATGGAGTTAGTAAATCATGATCTGGCAGTAAAAATATACAGGGCACATCAGTATTTGTTTAGGGCAAAATCTAAATTTAAATTAAACTAAATTGGCTACTGGTATTTTTATAATCACATATATGCAATATATTATTTGTGGGCAGGGAGGGAAGCGTGGATATCCTATGAAGCTGTAGTTGAAATATATTTATTAGGAGGATATTAATAAAATCTCTGCCATTGACATCAGAGAAAGTGTATCAGAAATACCAGTTAGATAAATCTAAAGTGGGAATTCAGAAGCTCTTGGGGCAAATCTGCTGCTCTTAGATCCTCTGTTGACTGCAGCAGAGTGAGTCAGTTTATACCAGATGAGCAGAAGCCTTTTGGGTTCCCCTCTAAGCTGAACCACTGATTTATGGCATGACACTGGTAGTCTCTTTGACCTCTTTATATGCCATCCGTCCTGCTAAGGAGCAGGGGAGGGGGGAGTGCTGGACCTTCCTGGAAACTAGATGATAGACCCAAATAGACTTTCCCTAGGCAAAATAAAACATTTCAGAGTTAAATTTCTTGAGAGAGGCTGATGGGTTAGCCTTGTAATGCTCGATACATTACCATTACATGTTATCCAGAGCTCAGCTCCCAATGCAGCTGAGGTTCATGCCACACATAACTAACCACATTTGTTTTGCTGCCAGGGGACTTCCCTTGCTACGGAGATGGGGAATGGCTTTATCCTACAAAAGAGAGCCAGTTGAACTCTGCAAGGAGTCAGTATTGTGAGACCATGACCTTTCATATGAAGTACTTAGAGGGCAACTGAGAGGTAGCAGAGTCTGGGGAGGGAGTCTTCACCTGAGCACTGGGAAATAAAGGGAGACAAATCATTTAAATTTAAAAATACAGTAAATGTGCTTGTTAGATAGACAGTGAATGTGTGATTTTCATTTAGAGCAGAGAACAGGGTATTTCAGCTTCAGCATTAACAATTTGAACTACCAGACAAGATTTTCTTTACAGAAGCATCTGAGACAAAAGGTGATCATAAATAACTGGCTAAAGTAGCTCCACTTTGCTCTTTGCTTTGCTTCCTAAAGTTGCCAATTATTTCAAATTATGTATATAAATTTTGTGATGTGGACTGTTAAGTCAATTGGGAGATGTGCTCAGGCTTTTAAACTCATTTCCTCTGGCCCTTTTACTTTGGTCTGAGCCCAAAAGTGTTTTATGGGCCTCATCAGTAGAGGTAATGGGTGTCTCTGGATCAGGTCATGTAGGCTGCATTACACCAGACACAAGTCAGACACGTAGACTTGTGCAGAACAGACTCGGAGTCTCCAAGATGGAAGAGGTGCTCTTGAGTTCTAACCCTACAGAATGATTTAAGCAATGTTTAAATCAGCCTGTGTCACCATTTGGAGCAGGCTCCT
>NW_008669871.1:117223-156431 GCF_000695815.1 Acanthisitta chloris | reverse complement strand
GGAAAGATCCTCCCATACCTCAAAGAGCATTAAACGGCTTGGTTTATAGGATTACTATTACAACAACACATCATCAGTAAGGTAAAACTAACCTATCTCACGACGGTTACGAAGGCTGTGGCTTCCAGCCTGGAGTCCATGAATGCTCAGGAATCTGTGGATCCATTCTGAAGGTTCTGCAGAGGCAGCAAGGAAAAGCTTAGTTTCAGTAGGCTTATGTTGGTTATGCAGGTGTCCACATCTCCACCAAAATCTACAGATTACAAAGTTCAATTTAAGACTTTGCTAATTTGATACTAATACTTTGCTGTTCCTTATTCACAGATGGACTTTTTCAGCAGGTTCAGAACATGTTTCCAATGCTCACTAAGCAGCCCTCACCTGCTAAAAACTCATTAGAGATATTTTGTAATGTTTGAAATTGCGTGAAAACCCAATCCTGTCCGACATTGCCTCATGTAAATCAAACTCTGAACAACAAAAAGATCTCTGAGGAAGATGCAGAAGCCACCAAGGCAGTGGGCAATGAGGACACTGAGAAAAAAGCAAAATACAAGACTTGGAAAGGAGAAGGAGAGGGAGCAAGCGGAGGATAGAAAAGAATTAAATCTATAAATCAGGCTGTAAGACTAGAAAATCACCCTGATTCTCACTGCGCTCTCTCTTTTAGCCTGGAAGATGACAAGATCATGGGCTACAAGTGTTGCACAAGTGTCATGGCAGGGATGTGGTGGTGGCTGTGAGATGCCATCTGGCAGCCAGGACCCCTTTCCCAGCCATCCCTGCTGGAACCCTGCAGCCAGGGAGCTACTGGGGCAGAGACTAGGCCCAGGCCCCTCCTGCAAAATGCCAGCCACTTTACTGTCATCCCATACATTAGTAGCAACAAAAAACCCAACAGGTAAACACAAACAAGAAATGTGTCTGCATGTAAAGCAGGCAAGTGGCCTGCTCTGAAGAGGTTCATAAATGCCCCAGGAATCCAAACATATCTTTAAGGACAGACTGTCATAGAAGAGTACAGAGAAGTTGTACTAAGAAACTTGTCATCCTGTGTCAACTGCATATTTCTTAACATCTGAGGATGGAGACTACATTGCAGCTCTTTGGAAGGATGGAGCAGTCAGAGATGGAGGAAACCTGGTAAAGCCTGGTTTTCCAAGTAAGATAGCAGAATAGCAGTTAGCGGGGATTCATTTTAGCCAAATGAGAGTCTTTGCAGCTAGCAAATAATTTGATTCAAAAGCCCTTTCCAGATAGTGAACAGAATGTCAGCAGCACAAGGAGTCACCATTCCCAAGGGCATCTTGCTGATAGCTGCTACAATACCCTGATGTTTTTAGACACACACAAAAAGATGGTCTCTGAGACATGAGGGAGGGCAATGGCCAGGGCAGAAGAAAAAGTGCAGATAGCCAGTCTGAGGCTGGGTTCATCCGAAGAAGCCCTTAGAAGCAAAACATGTTTCAGGAGAAGGGTTCTGGCTTGTCAAGAGCAGAATTAATGACAAAGAAACAGCAATTAGCATGATTTTAAATATTCCTCTAAAATATGCTATAAATCGTTTTGCCCTTGGGAGAACCAGAACAAAAGACGAGCATAAAACTGCAGGCAAAATGCAAAAGTCTCCATCTCACTGTGCAGGCAGATGGAGTTATTTAGTAAATCCTCTACAGTCTTCTCTGGGCTATAAGGAAAGGAGAAAAAAAAAAGCTGCCCAAAGTTTCAGTCAATATTTACCTCTTGGGTTAATAAATTGTGATCCTGACCTCAACAAAAGTCAATATCTTCTGATTATTATACTCAGGCACCTTTTTATTTGTACTCACTCATTGTATAATGAGTCACCCGTTTCCACTGGCAACTTCACTTTCATTTTGAATGTCTGAATTGAACAATCATTTATACTCCAAAGGCAAAGACAAAATTACGATAAACTAGAGCTGTAAAATGTGGACATAGGTTGCTATTTCCAGTGAATAAGCAAGCTTGGGTGGGGGGCGGGCTGAAGGGATCAAGGATTAAGCACAAAAAATAGCTGGTTTAAATCCTCTTTTAAATACCTCTGAATGACAAGGAGCAGAGAGAGGAAAGCCCTGAACTGTAATATTAAATACTATTAGGCTGCAAGTGTGGAAGGAAAGAAAAGACAACAATCTGGCCTGAATAGTAAACTTTAGTGGAACATTATTAGGCTTTTTCCCTGAAATAGCCAAAAGAAATACCTGAAAATATATGCCAAGGGCAACAAGGATAGATTCACACACTTGCAAGCCAAGCCACAAAGACAGATCTGAAAGAAAGTCACCACACACACTTGCTGCTTCATTAGAGGTGGACTGTGCCAGGGCTGGAGGGAGAAAATTCAGGGTGTTATTCTCATAATTATGTAATGTTTTATATAATACCACAGGTGTGCACTGTGCTTTCCTGAAAGAAATCAAAGCACAGCCTCCCCCAGCAAGATCAAGAATCAGCTAGAATCACATTTTTGCTCTTCAACTTCTCATTGTTTGAACATCCCCCACTGAGTATAATAAAAATGTTCTTTGGGCTTACAAGGCTTGTGATACTAGAAAGATTTTCACCCACACAACCCACTATGCCCATCTCTTTTTTAAAAGTAACTTTACCAGTTTGAGTTTGTCTGGCTCAACATTATTCTACTATTAATCCCACTCGGGCAAACATTGTGAGAGCAGCGCATCTCTAGCCTAAACACAGTAATTTTTGAACAATGGAAAATCTGGAAAACAAATTATGATCAAAACAATCATGATCTGGCTGTCTTTTTGAACACTAATAAACCTCAAATAAATCATTCTAGCATATTTCTTCTGAAAGCCACATTACAGATCTGCATGGAACTACTGTGATACAATATTATCTTGTATTGTAAATAAAAAGCAGTTGATTATGACCAAAGTAGGTAATGGTGTACTCGTGGGAAAATGAGTGCAGAAACACTATTTTCAAACTAGAAAAGAAGCTGTCATTTTCAGATTGGACATTCAACCTAGTATTTTATCAGTTCAATACATATTTTTGTGTTATCTGTTAATACTGTGCTTAAATTGTATATATTCAAAAAGGTGTATCCCATTCAGAAGGAGCAGGGTTGGCATGCCTAAGCTTCGGGGAAAAGGATGTCATCATAAGTAGATTTTCCTTTCTACTTCACAAATCCAGCTTATAATTCACTACCTATAAGCATATTTTAAATAGAGACCAACAGACATAAAGTCATTTAGACAACTCATACACCAAAAAGCAGGTGATTTTCTAAACCAAAGTTCCATAAAAACAGAATTTAATAAAATTTCCCCTCACCAAGAAGCCACAAGCCCGAACCTGACCATGCTGAAGCTTAATACATTAGAGATTCATTTTATATTCTCAGACCTGCTCCCACTAAATTCAGTTGTTTTCCACCATGAACTTATTTGAGATCTTTTATTTCCATCTAATGACCTGTATCAGCAACTGCCACCATTACCACATCGGTGCCAACAAGTAGACATGCTAATTTGTGTGCCATTAAACAGCATGCATATCCATAGGGGAAGGCTGGAAACTGTCTTGGGAATGTAAATGAATGAAGTTTCAGTAGGTTTGAATAAATCTGTGTGCACTTTGTAGCTACAGAAGATTTTCATCAACAGCCTTTATAATAATGTGGAAATGGCAACTGATTTGAACTCATCAGCATCAACAGACAGAAACTGCAATGAGGTGGGCAAAACACAGGCAGATGCTGTGGTTTCTGAAAACCTAGCATGCTCCCAGGGAGATGCATGTTTTTGAAAATAAATTACTCCTTCGCATACTTTAGCAGACAAACTTGAAAGGCATTATCTTGTAGGGACAGGGAAGAGCTCACACACAGTAGAACATTCCATAGATTTGGTTGACTATGTTTGAAGTCCTAGATATTCTAAGCCAAATTTCTTCATAGCAGCTTTCTCTGGCCAAACTCAGATAGAGTGTGGTGAAATAAGGAAATGTGTCCCAGTCTGCTTTTAGGTAAGAGTACAAGCTGAGCTTTTCATTCATGTTTGGGAGGAAGGCCACTGCACTGTCTGCCAACACCAGCATCCCCAGACAGAGCCACTATTGATGTGCCACTAGAGAGCACCTCACTGGGGAGCAGTGCAGAGCTTGGCACCAGGGGTTTAGATAGGGTGATTATTCCTCTCTGCCCTCTACAGAAGGAAGCTTTGCTCCTGCCCCAAACAGTGCTGCACTGCCAGTGCAGCCATGCCATGCACCATGAAGGCTTTGAGCAGCCTTCTCTGCGCTGAGACCAGGCCACAGAGTGCCTCCATAATAAGGACAGCAAGCTGGTGTTTGTTTTGAAAGTCACAGCAAGCCAGTGCAAAGAGCAGAGAATATGTTTATGCATTTATCATAGCCTGTGCTGCTAAAGAGATTCAATGAGTCTCCTGAATTAGTACAAGCTCCTGAATCCTAAGGAAACGTAAGAGGGTCTTGTGAAGGAAGGAAGGAGGCAGATGGTTTCTGCAATGGGAGACAACAAATTTCATTCTGTTAGAGGATTTTGGAGTTACCGAAGGATCATTTCTACTGGCAGCCAAGATACTAACAGCTATAAATGATATAAAATAGCAATTCAACAGTTATTTCTTCAATCACTCTCACTATGGGATGTATGTGATTTTAATTAATAAGCTTAATATCTTCAGCTGGATGGATTTCTGTTTTCTTCTGTACTCTGTCTCCTCTTTATTTTTCCAAGCAATAACCTAAAATATAATGTACTGACCAGAGTGTAATGGAATGGACTAAAATATAAGAATCATAAAAATACTTGTTTACAATACAAGGCATGGATTAATATTAGCAAGTGTTTGAAAGCACTGAAAGAACATTTGCAGTCTCCACCTTTATGATCAAGTAAATCCTAGCTTTATGCAGAAAATAATATTCAATAAGGAATACAATCTAAATCTTGAATTATATAAAAATCACAACACGTCTTTTCTGTGCTCCTCTAAAATTCAATAAATAGTTCAATAGATCATCTTTATTCTTTTCACCCTTCTGGGGGAAAAAATGATTCTTAGGCAAAGAGCTTGCAGGCCAAATTTCAATCTGAAAATAACCTTTATAGCTGAGTTATAAAACAATGAGAATAAGGGTTTATGATGTGAAAGTTGATGCAGGCTTTACTGCTTTGGCATGATTGGTGAAGCTGTATTAAAAATAAATAAATTCAAAACAAAACAAAACCAAAAAACCCCAGGCATTCTCTATCCTTTGACTAAATAAGAGAAACTGTATGCTATCATGGCCATATAAATCTAAAGTCTTAAACCACTCCGCCCTTATTATCTCTTCCAAAGAAAAATGTTTATAATAATACATATATTGACTTTAGCTTTTTGTTCAATAACAAGATTTACTGCCCCACTCTTCAGTCAATTGTAACCTCTTTGGGTCAACAAATCTCGATACTGTTCTCAATAGAAGTCAATACCTGCTTATTACTTACCTCCGCATTTAGACGCCTATCACAAATTCTTATGGGCATCCCCTTGACAAAAAAGAAATTAATATTTTCTGTTTAGTTTTTATATGAAATATACTTATATGCTTTCCATGCAGTCATTTTTAAAGCCATGAGATGATGCTGTATTTTTGGAAAACAATATTATACATTAATTTCTGGAACTAGGAATTAAAGTTGTTTAGCTTCTCTGTGTTGTTTCATTAAAAATTCACAGACTGATCTTCTTGCAATTCCTATTTTTTTCCCCACATAAAATGTAACTTAGCAATATGATATTTTGTCTTGACCAACTGAGAAAGGCAAATAACAGTAAAATGGAAAAGCTAGTTTCAAGTAATAATGCGTAAACTAACATCTCAGAAATTCGACAGAGAAACAAACCAATCGCTTTCCTGGTTTCTTGGCATTTGTATAAGGTTAACACAGAAAATGAGCCTGAAAATCACTATCGCACCTGAATTTGTGTATGAATTGATTCTGTACTTACATAGAGTCAACCTTTGTATCATCTGTTTGGTATCTAAGGTGTCAAACATTTGCTATGAAAGGATAATCAAATCAGGATTTTGTGTCTTATGTGTGAACAGATTAAATGGCTATTTATTTATCATATAAGCAAAAGGCTTGTATGAGAATCTTATCAGAGAGTTGGACAACAAGAAATGCATTTTAAAACTTAGACTTGGTCTTGAAAATTTACTTACACTGGGCATGTAAGTAAATGGGAATTAATTTTATTTCAAAATGGAACTGAAGAATACTGGTACAAAAGACTTGAACACACGGCAAGGAATGCCAGAAGTTATGTTCAAAAATGTCTCTAGAAGTGTCTGAAGCACCTGTAAGGAACTTTACTGTACTGATCCTTTCTCGTTGTACATGCAGTATAATATTATTTGTGTCAAACACAGCAGACAAAAGATGCAGTAATGACCCTAATCTTGAATACTATTATTTTGTTCTCTGGTCTTGAAATCTTCATTTTATAACATCACAAATGGAAATGAGAGTATTTCTACTTCCAGCAATAGAAGCATGGAAGGATGGAAGGAAAATAATGGCTAGGAAAAGTGTATATTGAAGACATAAATATAAAATCAATTTTTAAGGTTTTCCTTTTAGCCAAGCCAGTGCAATTCATGTAACACTATGTAAAGCTTGCTTAATGTTGCACATTCCCATCACTGTCCAACAACATTTGCATTATCCGAAGTAATATGAGTCTATGTAACCTGCTATAACTGTTTTTCTGTGTTTGTCCATTAAATCACAAAGTCTGAAAAACTTCCATCAACTGAAAATTTAGACGTCATTTATGCACAAGAGATCCTGTTCTTAACTTATCGACACCGGGTTTGCATATACCATAGGGATAAAAATAATGTGATGCATGAGAATCATGCCTGAACTTACCCAAGAACTGTATTTGACTAACAAGGTGAGCCAATTCAGAATTAAATAGTTTTTCAGGCTAAACAAAATCAATATCATTTATAGGATGTGATAGTAGGCCTAAAAAAAGCCCATTTCTAGCTTTTTAAAAATAGATAAAGCTATATTGATTTACAAAACATAAGGCATTAGGCTGCTTTGATACACAGAACTGTCATGTAAAAGATCTAGGTCAAGAAACACCAATAAAACTCCCATTCATCTCATTACTCAAGGAGCACAGTGAAAGGTCAAGCAAGGTTAAAGTGCTCTGTCTAGCATCTGATATTTCTGCAGGATGACAAGTTATTCTTTATGACCAGGTTTAATGACCATCTCCAACAGTCCAATGAAGGCCCGACAGGCTGCAGCAGGGAGGCACCGAGAGCCTCTTGCCTCCATCACACCCTGTCCCCAACCACAGCTGACCCTCTGCTGAGCCCAGCCTAATGACAGTGCCATCATTTACACCCTCATAGCTAGAGAACTGGATCTATAGGATGTTTTGATTCAAACCACACATGGATAAGTAACTAGGAGAGAAGGTAAGCCCAACTCCCTCACCCCATTTTCTCTGCTGTGGATCTCTGTGAGGAGGAGTGCAAGTGTGCTGCTGAAGGGCAGGCATAGTGGGAGGCAGCCAGGAGTTATAAACAAGAATGTATATGACCCAGATCTGATGCATGGAAGCTCTCTGTGCGTACCGAGAGATACAGCAAATATCTGTCTAATAGGGAGAAAGTGCTGAAAGTAAACTACTGTAGCTTTCACAGAAAAGAAGAATCCAGGATTTGGTTTCTCTTCTAGTAAATGGTGAGGATTATATTTATTGAACCTGATTTCATTCACAAGAACTGATATTAGCAAAACCTTCTCCAAATTAAAACATTAGTGCATTTTCATGTGATACTGTAAAGTGGGTATACTTTGGATATTGTAACATGAAGGATGACAATAATCAATACAGATGAAGCACTGGTAGAAACATGACAGAAATTCAACAAAGATCAAGTTCCAGAGTAAGGGAAAGTGAAGGAAAGAGGAAGAGACTAGAAAACATTTCTTGAGGTTAAAACTAAGGTTAACATATGATCATTAATGTGTTGCTGATGTTCCACACTTATAATGAGGACTGTGCAAATGAATATATAATAAAGACTGATAATAATAGTTGTGTAGCACCATCTAGATGGGAAAAGGCAGAGGACAACAGGAAGACTGGTCTAAGAAGAGAGACATTCTGCCCTGACAGTCGCAAAGATCTTCGAAGATTCTCAGAGGGAAGAAATCTCCATGGAGATTCATGAAAGCTGCTCCCTATTATTATTTCACAAAGATATTTCTACCCCTGCACAAGCCCTCAGGCCCATTCACATTTCCTGAGCATCCTAGAAGATGATCTCTAACTTCAAAATGGGAAGAGCTAAATGCAAGTGATGGTTTACAATTTTCTGAAGGAGGATGTGGGATATTTACAGGTCTGTCTGCACAGAGGCTTCTCAGCGCTGCTACCACACCGTGGCCCCAGCTCTGTGAACCCATCTTTTCCAAGAATCTCCTGAGCATTTTAAAGGATCTCTTATGTCTCAGACCGTCACGTTTCAGGTTTTGATTTCTAAGTATCTTCATGTTAGATTATTGCCCTTACACAGAGTTCTGGATCAATGTCTTTACAGAGCAGAGAGGAACAGAGTGACAAGTGGAGGGCCAAATACAGAAACGTTTTGCTAACATATGCACCTCATTTTCTGAAACAGAGTTCAGTTGGTTAGGATATAAACCATTGCGACTATTTGCAAAACCTGAGCTCACTCATTCAGTAATTTCTGTAGCTGCAGAATTAGTAGGACTGATTACAAATGCTACATACATAGCATTTGACTTGATGATATTTTAATTGAAAATGTTCAGATGTATTAGAGATTTTCTACTATCAACCTTTCAGATGACAAGAGATGATGAGGCTGATGGAGCTACCAATGCAGCCAACTTTTAAGTGGGGTTTTGACTGTGAGGGTTATCATTATGGGAACCTCTTGAGTTCCTGCACATATTTCATTGGCAGGAAGCAAAAAGTACTATTGTGTTATGTATTCTGTTCAAGCTTCTTACTTGGAAATAGTTATGATTGTCATCCTTGGCCAGGTTTAAATTGACATTTTTATCACAACATTCCTGGCATGGTACTGCAAGTTGCTTGCTTGTGAGTATTTATCAGTTGGCAAAAATGTAAAAGGAGGTTGGCTGATTAAAATTATATGCCAAGAGCTATACAGAGACAACAAAATAACCAAAAGCAGCCAAAGGCTCCATTCTAAAAAAAACCAAACAAAAAAAAAAACCACCAAAAACCAAAACACCTTGAAAATATCTTTTCAGAGAAAGGAATATTATAAATGCAAAAGTCATAAATTGCACATCTTCATTTAATATTTGATAATCAAAAAGCTAATAATTAAAACTGTGTGGGTTAGGTCAGTCAGGTTTTACAGCTGAGTGCACTCCCTGAGCATGCCCAAATCAACGCTTATGAGATTAATTTATAAGCTCTTCAAATTCTGAATCTCCAAGGTTTATGCTGTCTGTGCATTGTTTGCATAATGCAGTTTTATACTACTAAAGCACTATAAAGGGATTATTTTCATATTCAGCATATTAAAGATACAGCACAATTCATAGATATCATACTGTGTTTATGCCTGAGATAGCAGGTACAGTGTCTCACGTTCTGATTATCCATGAAGCAAATGTAGAAACGTGGATGTTTTGGGAGAGAGAGTACCCTTAGTGAAATTAATTCCCCAATGGTTTTATTAAAGTCTGCAAATTGCATTATTTTGCCATCATATTTGAAATATTGCACTTCCTTAATGCTTGCTCTAACCCATGGCATGCCATCTTCCCTGGGGTGTCTAGACATGGTGTCTTAGATTTATGTGTATGATCTCAGTGTGTTACAACATCACTCCTGACTAATGCATTATTACAATACTTACATATATTCCCAAGTGTCACTGTATTGATTAAAAAATCACCAATCTGCATATGCACACCATCTGTGCTTCAGAGAAGCAAAACATGCAGGATAACATTTGCCTTATTCAAAAGGAAATTCAGATACTACTAAAAACACAAATGGGAACCCTTTTTTATGTTTTGTTCCGTAAAATAACAAAGAAAATTAATATTGTTTCTGTAAAACAACAGTCCATGCCTCTGATAATTTAAAACATAAGCCTCTTCCACTCTACATAGCAAAGAGATTTACCTTTAGTAACAACATGCAAAAAAATCTGCCCTTTTAGAGACAGCAAAAAACATGGAAGGGAAATGTACTGCTGCAATGAATTTTAAAATTCTCTGCTCAGATGCAAGAGCAGGGGACTTTTTAGCAGAAGGGGATGTAGTCAGCAGTGAGTCCTTTCTCAGCTGAAAGCTGCAAGAGTGGTTGTAAAAGATGAATGAGGCCCTTGCTTACTGGGGTGAAATGCTTTTAAAGGACAAGAATCTGCTTATCTTTGATTGATTGCTTAGTCTGATACTTTCCTTTATAAAGTTTATTGACTACAAGCCCATAAATCAAAGAAAAACAAATCACAGGTTCAATTTTGGGGGCATTGACATCCTGCCATCTTGCAGCAATAGCTTAGAAGTCACAGGGCAGGGAAGAGAAGGGATACTGGGGACTCATGGAGACAAAAGCATCTATTTCAGGTAAACTATTATTTCAAATGTTTGTAAATGATTATACATTTGTGCCCTATCATATTTTTAAGTCAAGAAAAAAAATGCAGGCAACCAAGTTACGCATATGATTTTTCTGAAGTCCTTAAATGCAGAATTTACAATTAACAGATATAATTCTCACTGTGCTGTTGCATGTCTCTCTGGTTCTGTGAGATTACAGTCACATTCCCACACATCCCTCACCCACTGTAAGGATGTTACATTTACAATTTAAACTATCAAAGCAAGAATCAGATTTCTTTCAGGGGTGTTTGGGAAACTCAAAATCTATGTACTGAAACATCCCATACATACAGTTGCAACACGCAACTGTACAGTTGCATGTAAGGAAAACACTACCTATAGATCTTCCTCATATGGGGCATACGGTATAATATGACAGCATGATAATACAGATTAATTTGTGCTGTTGACCTTGACACACTATTCTATTGTGTCTTCTTTTAAAGTCAGCATTCAGGTCACTAGAACATCTGGTGTTTAACAAAAAAAAAATCCCATTCTGAAGTGCTAAATGTGTTGAAACAAATGGTACTGTACTATCATTATACAGTGCAACCTCTCTGCTTGGGGTCTAATTTCAAGGCTACCCTGACTGAACTACATTATTATTAGTGGTTTTGTAATTCACATCTTGCCACAGTACACAAAATACCTAATTACCAAAAGTAGCCTTTTAAAAGCTGGATTGTGTTCCATGTAACCAGGACTGACTGTCGCTTTCTTTCCATTTTATCTTTGGAGACATCTGGAATGGCTAAGCCCACACAGTGCTGAACATCCTGGCCTCGACCCAGAAGAGCACTTCAGCATGCACATGTTTTTGTATAAATAGATAGCCCCCATATTTCAGCAAGGCATGCTCTTAGATTATGTACATGGTAGACTACCTTGCCAAATGTATGAACTGGGTTCACCACATCAGTTGGAAATTGCACAGCACTCAGTATTGTGACTGCCCCATCTTACTCCCCACTGCTTTCAGCTTGTGCTTGAATCTGTCATAGTGCTCAGCACTGGGAAAGGCTGATGCAGCATTTTACAAGGAGTCTGAAGATCATAGAAGATGATTGGTAGCAAAGAGGAGCAGCTTTGTTTCACAGGATTATTTACATGGTGTTTAATGTGAAAAAGAAAAAGAAAAGGGTGATGACTCTGCCCTAGAAGGTATCTCAGCCTCACTGTTCCTCTGACACCACTGCCACCCCCATGCCTCTCTACCACTGCTCCACCAGCTTTCTGCTTTCTGCAGAGGTTCTCTATGTAACCAAACACACAAGTTGTCTTGGGGAATCTCACAAAGCTTCCATGGGAAGACCAAGAATTTCCAGCAGTCTGATGACCTTTACCTGACCTGAAGCAGATCCCAATGTCAATTAGCATTTCAGGTTTCTGCATTATTAGGTAGACATACCACTCAAGCTGGGCTCTTCCAACTGCACCGTGTTTGTGCTGTGAATAATGGTGGGCTGATTCTCCTGCGCTTCACAAATCTGGCAGTCATTTATGTCCCATCAAACAAGTATGAAATGCTACTACTCTACTTTTTCATCTAATTTGCCCTTGCTCTGCAAGCACAGGCAGAAAGGAATTAGCCCTGAGGAGCACACTAGTAGCCGAGTACCACACATCTGACAATACCAACCTCTTTTTAAAAAGGTGAAAAATATCCTCACTATCAAAAGCATAGAATATTACTATAGGCATCCATGAACTAAAACATGTGAGTCTCAATGCTTGAGAAAGGACCAAGACCTTCAGCTGTGGAGAAAAATGAACACAGCGAAGGTGAGTGTGCAGGTGTATTTCCAAAAAGCAAGGGATGCACACGCTGAGCCAGGCAAAGAAGGGGCAACAGGAAGAGGCTTAAGGTCACTCAGCACAGGAAAGTAACAGCCCAGAAAACGCCTTTGACTCACAGCAGGGCTGCAGGAGAAGGTTTCTGTTATGCTGTGGCTTAAGCCAAGGTGAAGTCATTTCCAGGTGCTTTAAATGAGATTTCTGCCACGAGATCCTAGCTGATCTCCATGAGAAGTTTATATATGGTTACTGAAAAGATAAGAAAAGAAAAAAACCCCATGACATCACTGAATGAGAAGACAGCATCAAGCAATCAGTTGCGAAAGACCTAATCTCATTAACTCCTTCTAACATTTCAGCCATCAGTCTGTAGTTGGCAGCTAGTGGAGAATTGAATACAATGAGACATCTTTTAAACATTATTTTTTTCAGGCCATCTTCCTGATCTTTTATAGTTGTTTGTTCTGCAGTTTCTTAGAAGTTACAACTGCTGAAGGAAGTAGAGAAAATCCAGAAAAAAAAACCCTGATCTCCTATGCAGCTTCATGTCGCTGGGTCAGTGATTAACAAAGACAAGGTCCTGCTGCAGGGAAGCTAAATGGAGTTCATTATGGACATGAAAGTTAGCAGGGACAAAAAGGTGAGACTATAGGAAAGAGGATGAAATAAGAGCCTAACAAGTGTGGATTTTACTTCCTCAGTGCAATAAGGACAGCTTTTAACTACCAACTGCTCTAAAAGAAAATATATCTAGATAATAGTTTATTTAAGATAGGTATTGTCCTATATACTATAACTATATAGTTTTGCATAGACTCAGGAAAAATTTAAATTATAATGTATTACTTAAAAAGTTCTGTGTTATGCTAAAATGAGTAATCTTTGGTTTGTGGACTGAAAATCTATTTTTATGCTTTTCCTGGAAAGATTAGGATCATGGAAGCATCTAAGTTGAGTAGAATGATGCCATTAAACCTGGATGGAGACTTCTCCCTCAAACTCCAACAAATCTATGTGTTTATTACCAGCGTTCATTGCTTGAGTGCCTTGAGAAAGTCAGTGCTTCCCAGCAGCAGAAAACTTTACGGAAAAGGAAACTATGGACAGCTCACTCCTGTGACACTGACAGAGCCTGGAACTACAGCCAGCAGACACTGAGATAAGAGAGGATTTTCTGCAAGTGATAGCCTGTGTCTCAATCACAGATAGTTTTTTGGCCACATTGCACTACTGGGTACCTGGGCAACACAAAAAGGATCACCTCTCACAAGGTGTCATATTTTCTCACAAAAATTGTCAGTGAGTAAGCTCTCCTTTCAGTGCTTCTGGCTTAGGCCGTTTCCACTTTGATTTTCCACTGGCACTAACCCCACTGTCATTAGAAAACCTCAAGTTTCCTGCTACAGCTGCCAATGTCCTGTATTACCAAAGAGTCCAGATGGTTTCATCACAACTCTCCCACAGTACTGTTTGAGCATGTTGCAGTCAATTGGTGACCATGAGACACCAGCTACTGTAGAAGTTGATTGGAAGTGGGACTCACCTGCAAAAGGTGTGTGTGATGGTGAGGCTTGAAAATCAAGTACATCCAAAATAAGTTATCTGATTAGCCTCAGGCCCAAAGGAGTTCTGAAAAGTAATAAACCAAAGTCTCAATGAACCTTCAGTTTGCAAGAGATCAAAGGCTCCTAAAGGAGGAGTGTGTAGGCAAATACCTACAACAGAACACGCATCCAGTAACTTCAACGTGTGAATAGAAGTTTTCAGAGAAACTAGGGAATGAAACATGACTTGAGGTTCCTGGTTCTAGGATTGTCTGATGCCTAGAAAACAAAAAGATGGCTGGATAAACACCTGATGAATAGTAATATATTACTTGATCCCTGAAAGTAACCACATCAAGGATCTCTGTAGAGATTAGCTCTGTCAATAATTTTAGCTGTCCACCAACAACATCCTTTATTTGTTGCGAATGTTTTAGTGTGAGATAAATTATTATCTTGAATTAATAATCATAATTACACTTTTTGAGGGGAGGGACTTAAGACTTTTTATGACATACTATTTAGGAAATGATCTGTTGTCTAAGCAACCCTTAGAACAGGCAGGAAAAATCAAATGTAAAAGTAAATTAATATGGCATTAACTTGCTTCCAACAGATTGTTAATGGAAGTGAATTCAATAATCATCACATCCAAGAAGGGGGAAAATGTCCCTATTTGTACTGTTGTGCAAAACAAACCTCTAAATAAAGCAAGAAGATGGACACAAAGAGCTGCTTACCATGAGCATCCCTGAACAACTGCAGTCTCATCAGAGAAGAATGAAACAATGGAATTCCAAGCAAACTAGGCAACAAGAAAAAGGAACCAATGGAAAAAATGCAAACTTTGAGCAGTCATTAAGATCAGAATTTTGATTAAATATCCTAGGACTTTAGAGGCACATTGGGGATGAAGTATTTGGGTGAAAATCTGTCTTGTAATAGCAAAAAAGCCCAACCAACCAACAGCAACAACAAACCCCCCCCAAACTAAATAATGCCAAAATAATAGCAAGACAACTGCCATACTGGCACATGGCAATAATCATTGTAAGAATATTGCTAAACCATGTAAGAGCTTGAAAATATCATACTTTTAACTTTGCTCCCCACTGCTACATACTCTCAGACTTGAAGAGAAAATGCAGAGCCTAGTTTGTTATTTTGCTCAGATAATAACAGTTATAAAAATAGATTAACTGTCAGTATCATGAATTAATGTCACAAAAGTACAGAGGCTCAAATCACAGGTTTAGGCCATAAGCAAAGGAGCAAGAATGCAAAGCTTATGCTTTGACCTGGGAAAGGATAGTCACATCACTACTGCAGAAAAATACTAACCTAAAATGAAATTTGTTTTTAATAATTCTGCATGCTTTTAAAATCTACATGTTGTTTTGTTCTACACAGAGACAGCTTTTGATGCTAAACCATAGTGCACTAGCTACAAAAACTGATGCTCAAGTTAAAAATCTACAGATTTTAGTTCATGCTTTCAAGATTTTTTTCTTTTCCCTCCTTTTTTTTCTCTATCTTTTTTTTTTTTTTTTTTAAAGAACCTCTGAATGTCTAAATGATAACATGTTTCAAGTAGCTGCTCCTTCCCTGGAGTTGAACAAAATTGAAAAGATCAAAGTTAGTTCAATCTTGTTCAAAGGTGAAGAGGTGAAATCTTATGTGTGCTGGAGGATCAGAGCAAAGAGAAACGTACAATACTTAGTGTGTGACACCTGAAGCCCACTTTCATCAAGGTACCTCATTTTCATCTGAATTCAGAATGTATCTCATTTAATGGTAAAATAAGGAACAGCATAGGATTAGCTTGGTTACAAAGAGGAGAAGCCCTTGCTCAACACTGAAAAGTAAACATCAGTAAAAGGTGAAAATGGTCAATTTTTTAAGAATTACTAAGTTCGCCACATTAAATTATATATTCCTTCTTTAAGTAACATTTATATAATTGACTAAAATGAAGCCATTACACCCACAATGTTTCGAGTATCATAATGCTGTTGATAGTTGAAGAGTTTCTTGAAAAAAACACTGTGTTTTGAAGGGGGCTGCAGAGAGGGACATCTAAAAAGGGTATGTTTTTTTCCATAAAATCTTCATGTGACTGATGTGCCCTGACATAATGTATCACGATGAAATACAGCTGCCAAAAAAGAACTTCAAATTAAGCCCTTTTCTAGAGAAAAAAAAAAAGTGATAAGAAAATAGGTACCTTTTCAGCAAAAGCTTTTAGAGGTTTAAAAGCACAGCAACCAGTAAAAAAGTTCTCAGGTAAAGGCTTCTTTACTCAATTTTGTCTAAGTAACTAGAAGCTAAAAGGAGGGGGAGGAGGAAGGGTATGAAAAATAATGCTCCAGCCTCTGTGAGAGTTGAAGACATCCTGATCACAAGACACTGTTACACAGGAAGAAAATAGGATTTTAATGTCCTTGTCCTACCTTGGCATTTTCAAACACATGGAAGATCTACTTTCAAATTATTGGTAATTGTGCTACATTATGCTAATAATGCTGGTCTGTGAATGTTTCAGAATAAACCTGGACTTAGAAATGGCAAAGTGATCACAAACATGCAAACTTTCAGAAGCTGAATAGAGCAACATGTCAGTTTTTGCTTTTTGATTATGTAGAGTTTCTTTTGCCTGTGTCCCTGGGCTGTTGCTATAGGGCTCTTCTAAATTCCAACATGTACTTTGCTGCTCCAAAGTGGTATTATTGTATACATTGTTTATTACAGGTCAAACTTTGACCTGAAAATCAGGTCTCCTCAGGAGTACTATAAAAGTCTTTTATACACAGCCCTCCTAGAAGCAATCCCTGCCAAAGCGTGTTTGTCAAGGATTCACCCATCACATCCACACTCAAATTCCCTCTTTTGTTTTCTTTCCAACCTCAGCCCTCACAGAAAGACTGCTAAAGCAGTGTAAAGTCTTCCAGTGCTGGCCCCACAAAATGAACTGCTGGAAGCAGAGCTTGCACACTGGGCATGAACTAGGATTCAGAGACAGAACAGACAAAGTTGATGAGACACTCAAGAGAAATTAAGAAAGCTCATGAAGACAGTGGCTCCAGCATAATATATGTGCATAATTGGACTGTATGCACCTGAACCTGTCACCAAACTGCCACCTTATACTACATCAGAAATGATATCATTCAAACTTCAATACCTCCTGGATTGTTAATTGTCACACATATCTACTGGTTTTCCTTTTGGCTACATAAACATCCACCTCCATCTACCACAAATACCATCTAAAATACACATTAGCAGGCCCCAAAGGCTTGAGACAACCTGCTGGTTCACATGTTAGCACAGGGCTTAGAGGAGAGAAATGAAACTCTCATTATTTCCTCTTTATCAGTGTTTCAGGCTACCATTTCTTATTTACATTTGGGGTGCAGAAAGAATTGAACTATTGTCCTACATCTGTTGTCAGTCTCCTGCAATTAATCTGAGGAAATAACTGTGAAAGTGCTTCAGGTAGACTAAATCTCTTGATGACGGGGAACCTCTGTGTGTTTCATAAGCAATGTTACACTGACATAAAATATCTAAGGATCAGTCAGGTTTTGCAGCATGCAGTGGCTGACTTGCGAACAGAGGTTGTGCCGACTGTGTGTGTGTCTGTATGCTCGAGTTTGCTCTTTCCTTTTGGTAGTGTGTAGATAGTTGTATTTGCTGCTTTGAAAGGGGTGACCTACTGGGATTTCAGGCATCTTCTGATGTGCTCCACAGAACTGATTTCAGGTATTTCTTTAGCCAAACATTTCTGCAGTGTTCAGATGTTCCCAGCAAACCTCCAAAGCTCCCCTACACGCCAGTGCTTTACATAAATCATCAACAATGTGTCACAAGCATGAAGATGGCTTTTAGTCACTGAAGACCACGCCGAGAGCACTGTGTTCTGAGGCACAGCTTCTCCTTCCTACAGGGCTGTCCCATTCATCTGCACAAGGGAAAACACGTGGCCAGTCGCTATTCTGGTACTCACGACAAAGTCTCACAAGGTGGAATAATAGATCAGATGTATCATACTGTTATTGTTCCTGTCTGTATTTGTATTTGTTATGGACTATAAACCCTGATGATCCCATGAAGGGCTGTGACCATGAATCCCAATTGGCTGAGCAGTGCTATTTCATGGAGGGGCGAGTCCGGCAGTAATGAATTCAGTCAACATAATGATTTCGGTTTCACTGCATTGCTCTGCTTCCTGGGAACCTGCAGAAGATGAGTGGCTGTGTCACAATCATAAATTCAGACACATACAATGCTGAAATTTCATACAGAGCTTTAAGTCCCTCTGAAATGTCAGACTAATAAGTATGATGATCATATCTGCTATTTGGCAAAAATATTAATTAACTAGGAAAAGTTAATAAAAATATATTCCTCAAAATTATGCAACAGAAAAAATATTTTTTCTTATTCATGGTTATATGAATGCAAAATGCCATGGGTTCTTCATCTTTAATACCTCAGGGATTTTTAAGCATATTGCTTCCATAAAACTTGGTTCATCAGTACAGTACAGAGCCCAGATATGCATATTTAATTACTCTGAAAGTAATTTACTTGTACAGATGGTAGTATTAGAAGGTCTTACTTCAATTTAAATTACTTCTATTTGAAAAATAATGTGATTTTGCTATGAGTCTTGAGTGAAGAATTCACTCTTATTACAGGTGAATAATACTTGACAATTGTAATTAATCTGTGACTAATCTAATACTTCCTGGATAAACATTTTCTTTCAAATTTTGTAAATCAAAGCATCCTCTTTCCAGGAGGTTGATCTAGTAGCATTTCATATCCAAACCTGCTTACTGGGAGAGACCCCCGAGTGCTCTTGGGGTACATGAATAAAAAGCCATAGATGATTTTGTTGAACATCCCCAGCACTTCCTAAGGCAAAGAAATGTTGCAAAATTGTTTGTGTCTTTCTGTAAGATTAAGCAGAGGCTAAAGCAAAAGGGTGGATTTCAGGAGAATACCTGTCAGGCATAAGATTTCAGGAAAACAGTGACTCAATGTGCATGTGGGGAGTTTGGGAGGAGCTTTAATGGGAAAGGATCCAAAATATCCTCGGCAGTGAGCTCCCCCAGCAGCACAGGTAGCAGGGCCATGCAGGATGCTCACCCCACCACTGCTGCCATCCCCAGCCTGCACCACCCAAATAACAACAATTCCCAGGAGCTAGCATGCAGCAGAGGCAGGGAGAGCTGGCAGCATATTGCATTAACTCTTACACACTCCTGGGAAAACACATCTGCTTCTTCAAGTGAGATTGTTTTCTTGTACAGCACTGTAAAAGGTCTACATGTGTTTGTTAGACTTTCTTCAGCAAATGTCCATCTTGATTAAAGCAGTGGCTATCTTGAAGGGGGCTGACATGGTTGCTATGGTAAGCATTCATGTTTTATTGAAGACTAAACGGCCACAACCCACATAAAGGACTCCCAAGTGGCCCTAAAATGTTCTCTTCCTTCCCTTTCCCACACCTCTCTCCTCAGGACAAAACAAATTTTTGACAGCTGATCTGATTTTGAGGGCCTACCCGGAATAAGGTGCTTTGTCCCTTCTGTCTATGTAACTTTAACCTTGTGGTCTGGATTTAATACAACAAACCAACCCTGTGGACCTGATTCAGAGAGCTGGAAAACACCTGAATTTCCCAGAGAGTTTTGTGGGAGCTGGAGATACGGGTGAGTTGAGTCACTCTAAGACTGCTACAATCACACACCTCTGTCACATTAAAACTGAGGGGGCCAGAATATTGTACTGGCTGAACCAGCAATGCTGTACAGCGCAAGCTGGATCACACGGTGTGGAGTGCAGACATTTCACCCAGGCAGGTCAACCTAGGTACTGGAGGAGAGAAAAGGAACAGGACATGTCACCCCATGCGCAAATCTGCTCCTCTGCTATAGTAGAGGATCTGTGATGCTCTGACTGTGTCTGGCATTCAATTTCTAGCCTGCTTTTCTTTTTTAGCATCCTAATGAAGACAAAACTTCACCTCCTTTGGCTTTAATATATTTTACAGTTACATGGAATATCTAATATCATCTTTTTCCCAGAAAATTTAAACATATTCACTTCCAGTGACTTTAAAAAGGATCAAGGTGACTTCTTTTCAATTTTGAATTATTTTTTTTTTTCTGGAAACTGTCTGCAATTGCTGCATCTCCAAGCAGCTACCCAACATTCACAATATCATACCCACTGCTTCTGTCTCCAGCTGCATCAGTCACACCAAGCTGTGCCTGCAGACACCCCTTGCATTGTTGTGCAAGGGACACTTGGAGCAGGGCAGTGCTTGTGGACTTCTCATCCCTAACCCTTCAGCAGTGCTTTTCTCCAAGGTATTTCTCACCAAGTGTTGTCTCTCCAAGGGAATGGGATCCCCACTTGTCCTCACGCCGTTGGAGCCAGGATGATGCCACAGACTCTCCAACATCACTACCATCCCACTCCTCCAACCACACTGGTGCACTGGCTTTAACCCTTCAAAGACCCATGGTAGCCATGTGCAGAAGACAGAGACCCAGCATTGGATCAAAGTGTGCCTGCCCAGGCACCAGTGCCGGGATAGCAGATGGTGGTGAATGAATTGGGGAGGGCAAGGATGGCCCATGTCCAGAGGGTAGGTGGGGAGGCAGAGGTTGCAAGTAACATTCTTCTAGAAGTATAGGGATGAGAGAAGGTGAGTCAGGAATTTGGAGGAGAGAGGGAGTAAATAGATGCAAACTGTAGGATGGCTGTGGCTGAGCTGCTCTCAATTACAATATTTCTCTTTTTAAGTATGCCATTTCAAAGCATGGAAATTCAAGGCTCCAGTTTGTATTTTATAACACAGAGCCAAAAGCCCAAAACAGAAGAAGCATCTTAACAGTTCTGTCCCTTATTTTCATACAAATTCACACACATGCACTCATACGCATATAAAGTCAGCCTTAAACACAAGATCCATAGTAAGTTTTTCAACAAAATAATCCTTTAGACACTGATAAATCAAGCAACAATGACATGGGCATATCATAGCATCACTAAAAATGTCACCACAGTTTACAAGCCTGCTTGCTTCAACAAAAAATATTGGTGAATAATCATCCGTCAGTTAGCACGTTAAAAAAAAACATGCCTCGTGTTCCTTGCCTAAAAATGATGGGAGTAGAAACATTGTTTTCTTGCCAGGTTATTTTCATTTCAGGAAGAGAAATAACCAGGGGAAACATGGAGAGAAGAATAAATAACAAGAAGCAGTATGAGGGGAAGAAATCCTTCATAATTATGCCGTTGCCTCTGCCTTTCTCACTATCAGATTCCTCTCCTGTACCATACTGTGCCAAACCACTCACACACCGGGCATCCTCCAGATGAATCAACACAGTGGCACACAGATTTGAGCATACATCAGAGTCACAGAGGAGGTATTTGATATTGTATTTATGAACAAATCAAAGACAAGAGCTTGGTGGTTGTTGTTTTTTTTGGAGGAGGAGTAAGGGAAATAAGATTGTATGCCAGCTTGGGAGAAAAAGTGTCTTATTATCTTTTTAAAATTTATATTAACCACAGACTCTGTTCAGCTTCATCCTCTAAGTGATAAATTAAAACAGCACACACACAATCTGTAGGTTTGTTTCCTTATCCATCAGAGAAAATACAGCATTGAAAGACTGCCTCTGCTAATCCGGGCTCCTGCATCCATCATAATGCTGCACACTGCAGGAGACAGACTGCTCTGGGTCACAGTGTGTTGCCTGCAGTGCACAGAGGTAGCCCTAGGTGCCACCAGGCAAGCATGGCCAAGCAGCATCATCCCAGCCAAGCACAGAACTCCTCTCTACCATGGGAAAAACTCCATTTTGGGCAATCTCACCATAGTAATTCCATATTTCACTTTGCTAAAGCAAAACCGACGGATAATGTCCACAGGCCATCAGGTGTGACTACAAAGCACCACAACCTCCCAGCTGCCTGGCAACTTCCCTGAAACCAGCCCGTTCAACTATTGCTGATGAAACACAAACCATTATTCAAAACGAGGTTGATCAAGCCTCTTTAACAGTTTTAAGGTAAGTTTTCCCACCAATAAACATCCACTCAACAGGTAGCAACAGGGAAAGGACCTCTGAAAAGCCTGACATCAAAAGCTGACAAAAAGAGAGAGCTCAAAGGCTCAAGTCATAGGCCAAAGAACATAATTCATCTACTGCATGTTTGGCATCTTTCACAAAAGTTATGGGTTCTACTGGTGAAAAGAGGATGTCATGCCAAAAACTTGGCCATGTCCCTTACCTTTTAAGAAGCAGAAGTAATCCCCATTCATAGGCAGAGCCTTGTACTCAGCTTGCTTCTTTCTGCAAAGTCTCCCTATAAACCCTTTTTTTCTCTCCAAAATAGGAAAACCAGATATGGCAACCATTAATCAAGCAAGCAATAAACTTAATGTCAGCCGAGGGAGAAGACAGAAGCTGAGGAGAGGCAGACAAGACACTCCAGCACATCTCCTGAGGAATAAATGAGACTTTTCTGCAAGTGAACTGTAACTCATACAAGATCCTCACAAAGAATGAAAATTGTCATGTTTAAAATATTTCATTGGCTAAAGAGTTTGGTCTACAGGTCATCAGGCATATAAAATATTGATATTTGCATATATGTTGTCATGTGTATTAGTGACAGAAGTTTTTATGCTAAGATGGGTGTGTGGGAGAGCTCCAGAGGTGGAATTAACACCTCCAGCCTGCCCTTAGCAGAGCTTGTTTTCCAGCCTACACTCTTGCAGCAACCAAGCACTGCTAGGGTAAACAGTATCTGAAATGCAAACACATTCCTATGCCAGACTCTGAAAAACATGACTAATAGACATTTTCCTTACACAGAAAAATCTCCTGGTGCCCCTAATGGACATTTTCCCAACTAAAGGCTGACTTTAGGTTTCTGAGATTGGCTGTCTGGTTTTAGGCATTTTAAGGCCTGGATGGACTTAAATATGGACAATGAAACAGAACTGACTGACTTCCAGCACCAGACCACCAGCTGAGTGGGACATATCCTTTGGAAAGCCATGAAGTTTTGATAGGTAATCTACCAGTCTCAACAGGAATCCTTTCCAGTGCCTAATTACCTCCATTCTCAAAAATCTGTTCTGTACTGAAGCTGTAATTTTCCTGTCTTTAATCTTGATTATTTGGGGGTTTTATATGTATTTTTGTTACATCTTTAGCCATGTTACAAATCTTTACATAGCAGACATCTTCACTATACTTAGGTACTTACACATCCAATTCCTTGCTGTTAGTTTATCATACTTTTTATTATACATTCAAGTAAGTTCTGTCTAGCCTCCTCAGAGGAATAAAATACTTTTTGGTTTTGGTTGGGTTTTTTAATTAAAAAAACCCACTCAAACTCCAACACTGTCAGTGATATGAAAATGAATCGTTAGATAAAAGATTTTTTTCCCCTTGTGTTGTGCGAACGAGTGGAAGTGCTTACAGCAAGAGAGGGATGCAAATTTCAGGGGGAGTGAATGAATGCGTGGTTCAAAGAATGGATGTGTGTGGGTATGTGTGTGCAGGGGCAGGGGGGAGGAGCACCTGCAGGCGTATTTGCCTTGTCTGTGCATATATGGACTTTTTGAATATCATAGTACTATGGGCAAACGGTACAAACCCTTGTGTATTCCCCTAAACAAACTTTAAAAACTTAAAATGCAGTAAATTATGGGGTTTGTAGAAACAAAAAATAATCAGTGATGGTAACTGAGATTGATTTTATATTTGAATTGAATGCTGTACTCCAAATCGAATTTTCATTAAAACCAATCACCTGATGTTTATTAGATTATTTATTGCACCTTTATTCATATTACAGATGCCAGTATAAGAAATTAGCTATTATTTTAAGGTGTTATAAATATATAAATTAAATTGGGAATTGTACATAGCTCTGTATACAATGTGTCTCTGTGACACTCAAGATTTTCTTGTACAAAATGTCCATAAAATGCCTGGCCTTAGACTGCTTTAGCTGGCTAAAAAATAATCAGTTACAGAAAGCTCAAACTTCTGTCAACTGCATGAAATGAGAAGGCATAAGGCTATGCCCCTCAGTATTTTGATTACATGGATCAGGAAAACAAATTTCAAGAATTAACAGTGCAAATGTTTAAATATGCCAGATGCATGGTAATTGCAAGTGTTGTTACAAGTTACAGCAAGGGAAAGGTGTTGCTTTCAGATTTGGAAATGCCTACTACAGTCTAACCTCTTTGTCAACACGTTTGCAGCTTCGCAACATCCATTTCTAAATGAATTACCTCATAGAGGAAACCAAAAGGCAGAAAACTAAAGAAATAGGGGTCAAATTCCTTCTGTGAGATCTACCTTGTAAAATTATCCAGAATGTAATAATACCATGTTATTGACTTAAGCACAGTTCCCTGTGACATGCTGCAGCTGACCTGTAATTTTTATCCTACATGTTGCCAGCACTATTAAAATGACACTTGTGAATGTAAATTAAGCTCACAAAGGGGACAGATTGTATGATTCTGGTTTCTCTCAGATGCCTGTAGGCTATCACAGGTTCCATATGTGAAGTAATTATGTTCACTGAAGGAAAGAATAAATGCTGTCAAATTGTGTACTGAGAGAGAAAGCAGCTATTATATTGCAGTAGTCACTGGAGCATTGCCTTAGAAAGTGAAAAGATGTATAAGAAAATAATAAAAAAGAAAAACTGGAGCAGAGCTATATTAAATATAACCTTTAAATGAGTATCTGCTTTTGAATATATATTACATAAAGTTAATATTTCACAAATAAAGGCACTTCACCTCTTTAATCGTGTTTTCTTTCTCACATCTAGAGGGCACAGGGCAGAATATTTATCGGAGGGGTAAAGGACAGATGGAGCATCTTTCAGCTTTCTGTGTTTCCTCAAGAAGAGGAGCCCTCTATGGCCCCAGAGATGCTGTCCCCACCTCCTTCCCCAGCACAGACCTCCTGGGGGAGCTGCACAGTGGCCAGTGTCCCTCCCCAGCAGGTAGAGGTGTCCCAGTCCTCAGCCCTGCCTGCCGACTTTATCCATCCCTTATGGCCAGCTCCAAGCTGACACATTCTTCAGGCCCTGAGAGAGGGCACTAAACCTGGGCAATGGCACTGCTGGAGACACCCTCCTCCACAGCACTAACCCCTGGCTGCAGCAGCATTGCAGAAGAGGAGGCTTCAATGATGGAAGCCAACATAGCTGCTAAAAGGAAAGGCAACACTCACATCACCTCCACAGCTGCAGTGCAGTCCTGCTCTCCTGTGCTTAGAGGAGCTGAGCCTATATTTAGGCCAGCGATGTCATCAGTGAACCAGCACAAGAGGGGACAGAACACTAAGCTAGGAAAGTGGCACTTTTAAAACGTTTCACTTAAAGGGAGCCAAGGACACCAGAAGCAGGGAAATAAAAATTCTGAGTCTAAAGGGCTTGTGTGGGTTTGGATTTTCAACCAGAAATAAAATAAGGAAAGAAAGGAAGTTAGGATGCTTTGGAAACAGCCCTGAAAAACACAAACAGGAAGGCATACTTTCTGACAGGGTATAACTATAGATATAGAGCTCATGAAGGAGCCCACAGCACTGAAAACAGAAGGCTGAATACTTCTGTGTGTTCTCACTGTTTACTAGAGTATCTTGGCACCGAGCTTGGCACTCTGGAGCTTCCTATGGTGATGGAAAAGGGAGATTTCTGCAGTGTCCCACTAGTACTAGTGCTAGATCTCTGAAACCTCAACCTTAATGGGTTGTAAAAATAACCAAGTGTGATCAGCTTGCTAACAGAGCTGCTCTCCACCCTCTCCACTTGCTTACCTCTTGCTAACCTGACTGCCTTAATAGCAAGATGTGCCTGGGCCAGGAGAACGGGCTTACGAGCAGCACAGAGAGCTGCCTGGCTGGAGAGATGACGATGCAGTAATTAGGTACTGAATTAGCTACTGAACCCCTTGAGAGGCCCAGATAGTGGTCTGTCTGTGGCTGAGATCTGTCTGTGCTTCTCTAGTACTCAAAAGCTAATATGTCCAGGAGACCAAACCTTTCAGACTGCTTTAAGATGTGAAGGCAGCTCTTGGGGACCCAAGGCACCTGCTGAAGCAGAGGCAATGCCTGGAAGCTCTCAAGTCCTCCTCCCTCCAATGCCATGACCAGCTGCCAGACGATGCTGTGTGGAAGCAGTCACACTAGGTCTATGGGGTCCTTTTCCAGGTGAGTGATTTTTCTGACTGGCACCATCGGGTAATTTGGGTAATTAACTTGTAGCCAAGGATCTTTCCTGATTCTGGACAGATAGAGTTTACAGGAGAAGTGCTGTTCTGCCTTGACCAACAACTCTTCCTGGAGTCATGGGTGCACTGCCCATCAAATCTACATGTGCATATCAGCAGTAACAAGAGATTAGGTACCAACACTGGTATGTCTCATCAAAGCCACAGCTTATAGCAAACCTTTCAGTTTGCATAACATCACATTTCTGCTTTTGTGAAAATATAAACTATGACTATTTTTTTTCCAGGTTTCTTAGGATAAAAAATCTGACAGTCAGCTTTTGCAGTCTCTCTATGGAAGCCATTTTACAAACTGCACACTGCATTTAGTACAGTCATTCGGCACAGAGAAGCACTCACTGCACAGAACACCACACAAATGTCCTTCATAATTTCTGGGCACACAGGATACATTTCCACTACTGAAGGAAAGGGCCCCAGGCTGCCTCTGGCACTGGCACCATCAGACACAACACAGCTCACATCTCTTTACCTAAACTTCTCTATGTGCTGAAATAGGATGGTTATATCTGAATTGCTCATCAGGAACAGGTCCTGGCACATACTGTCCCTGCTTATCCTCTGGTTGCCCAGGAGCAGGTTAACAGCCTGAGCCAGCCCTGCTCTATGCCCACCTTGAACGAAAGGGCTCCCACATCACTTTGGTTTCTCTATGCCCAGGACTGTGAAGAAAGCAAACATCACCCCATCTCCTTATTTTGGTTACTGCTTTTCCACCTCTGTTTCACTCCCTGGCCAGCTGCCCCACTCACGCCAACACCTTCCTCTGCAGCACCAGACTCTGGCAGCAAATTTCCCTCAGAGATCTGCAGCAAAACCAACTAATTGCCTCTTTGTTCAAGGCTGGCTTGGTAACGACAGGGCTGTGAGCACAGCCCAGAGCAGCGTCCAGACGCAGACACAAATGCAGAACAAACTCTTTCATCCTGTGCACCAGCCCTCCCTCACAGCTCATACTGTCCTCTGCAGGCTTCAGAAGCTACTTGATGATTGCTACCCCTTTCCACTTATTCACACCTGTGAATAGGTAGCTAAGGGGAAACCTACCAAGCAGAGCACAGTTTGAGCACTGGCAGAGGACTGTGGGGAGAAACCTCAGACCCCACAGCCACGTCCCCCTGGCTGTCACTGCATGGTGTGCAGAGGCACAGAGCCCACACCTTGCCTGCCCCATGCTGCCAGCACAACAACACCATTTCCTCGCCCCGACCCTGGGGAGACATGTGCCCTGCAAGAGAGTCCTTCCCAGGTGAGTTTTCTGGGTGGGGGGTGCTTGTGCAAAAATGAATCATGGCATTGTGCAGACTGTTAATCCCAATTGGTCACAGCTGGGTGGGCAGTGCAATGGGCAGACACACTGCCTGCCTGTTTCCAATTAAACACAGTAGCAGTTGTACAATACACTACTGCAACTTCTTTTGAAATAAAAAAAAAAAATTGAAATCAACTACCATTTCCTAAGCAGCTAAAAACTATTAAACAACTGTTTGCAGGGTAGCTCATGTCATACGTGGGAGGCTGTAATGTAATGTAGAAATGAGAGGGTTTTTTCTAGTTGGCAGCATTGACAGCAACTATAATGTATGACTCTTTTGGATGCAGTGTGGCAGAAGCAGGGTGAGGATCATCCAGTGCTATTCACTAAAGAAATTGTTACACATAAAGGGAAGGCGGAATCAAAGATCTCAGGATTGTGTCAGGAAGGAGGGAGGGAGGAAAAGAAGGAAAGATGTGGTTTGCTTTTGCAGTTTTAATAAGGATTTGTGGGGTAATGTTGTGTAAAGGTAATACAGCTGGGTCTTTAATAATAATAACTGGAACCAACTCTCCATGTTAACTGACCTTTAAACATTATTGTCCCTTTCAGTTTACCAAAAAGACATTTACTTCATGAAAGATGTTATTCAACTCTGTTTAAAGATCCAGTAGGCTAAAATATGCTAAACTGACATTTAGAATTATCTCATAACACTTTTTTATGATAACTCGTATTCTTCCCATGTGATTTGAATGTGAGATTTTAATTTTTTTTTAAAGTATTTTGAAACCATTTCAAATAATAGGCAGATATTGCCTGGACATTCAGACTATCTGTAATGATATTAGGACCTTTCTCAATAGCTGAGTAATTACCTCCTTATTATGCTCAAGGCAAGTTGAAATCACATGCCCTGTTCAAGATTTAAACCTACATTGCACAGGCAAAGGAAGCATTCAGAGTGACATTTTACATTCCTAACTGTGGGGTTTTTTATAATAATGAGAGCATCTGTAGTATATTGCCTTGATAATCTGTGAAATCAAGACAATTGGGAGCACCAGAAAAAAATAATATATTGCATTAGAGGGGGGAAGGCAGTGGGACTCAGGTAAAGGTAGACACATTGATTCTGCCTATATTGCATTCATCTCTCAGGGCCAGTTTCTGGCATGGCTATTGCTTAGGGCAGTGGGGCGAGGTGGGAGCACTGTGTGTGAGTGTGCTGGAGCAGGGTCTGGGTGTACAGCCTTGTGCCCTGCCACTGCACTCACTGCCTCAGGCCCCCAGCAGACACAGCAGTCCAGCACTCCTCCCTTCCAGGCCTTTGCAGAGCCACACTCTCAATTCTCCTACATTGGTGAGAGGGCTCTAGCCTCTATGTCCTCCCACCCTTACTACATACTCCAAGCCCACCTCCAAAGGTGTTGGGCATCACAAACCATGCTTAAGAAAACAAGAAACAAGCATTTCTCATTCCTCCAAGCTCCTGTCATCCATATGAGGGAGGAGAGAGGTTCAAGTTCTGACACCCTTAAACTGCAGAGAAGGCAGGAGGGGTCACCCAGCAACAGTGAAGGCACAAGCCATTCTTCGTATTTTTAAATCTACATTTTTTTACCCTGCAGAATTTTCCACCCCAGGGGCCTTCCTGCCCCTGGCTACTGCATGTTATAGCCCAGCTACCTCAGCACCTGGTGGGAGACGAGTCCATTTCCCTGGGCATCCTTCAGCAACAAGAGGAGGGCAAATCAGCAGACTGCCAATGTGCCATGAATGTGGATAAGTAAAGACACAGTAAAGTAGTGCATGATAATACACACTGTCCAGCAATTCACTTTGGCACCCTAGTTATGGTGTTTTCATAATGCAATGGAAAGAACTGGTCATTCATGTGGCCAAAGACTGTTAAATGTATAAAAGGAACATACAGTTAGCAAAGAACTGAAGTGGAAGCTACAAAGAAAATGACCCTCTTATGAGAATTTGAATATTCAGTGATTTCAGCAAAATAAAGCACAGATAGAAGGTAAAAATATGTAATAAGAGAAGAAGGCTAATTTCATAAATAAAATTGGTAATATTTTCTAAAAACACATGCTAGTTACAATGCCCATAGGAAGTGTTTTGGTTCAGGTGGGCTCTTATTTCATCCACAAGATTTTTAACATTAGTAATCTAAAGGAGACAAACCTAATTTTTAATTGGATATTATAGTTCATTTCAATTGAGCTAGCAGCAAAGCATATGCAAAATCTAAACAGAAGACTTAATAAAATGCTTGAGATAATCATAGCATATCTAGCTCATATAGAGCTCTACTGTGGAAACACATTATTTATCAGTTTTGCATCTTCCAATGCATTTTTAAAAAGTATTATCTCTTTCCTTATTTCAACATTTATTTAGTGAGTTCTTATAAATTCTAGGTCAGATATTATACACTTGACAACAGAAACAGCTAATTATCTTAGAAATTCACAGCGATAAGAAAACTGCACAGTAAATATGTTATATCCAGGCAACAGTGGAAGGTAAGTTTGTACTTCAGTTGCTGTGGATTGCACAAGTTGGTAAATGTCTTCTGGCAAGTGTCCTTCAAATTCCAAAAATAATGCATCCATTTTATGGCATTATCTCATTTTCTATTATATTTGTTTATATCTTTGCAGTGAACCCATATTGTTATTAAGGGGTATCATTATAATAGACAATTGTATTAGCTTTAAAAACCCTGTTCTATTTTATGTGTATATAAATAGGAACATTATGATTATGCATGATTCTCATTTGTCCTTGCTATACTCTTGACACTGCTGTAAATGGAAACAGAGCACCAAGCCCTTACCACAGCTTAAAATACTGCCCCTTTGATTAGCAGCATAGACATCAGGTTTGCTTTTATCATGCAAAATCTGACCCTGATGGTTATATACTGAAAAAGGTGCAAACACTGTATTTCTCTTTACCTTTGACCACCAAGATGAGTCTCTGTGCATCTTTGTTTGTACAGTGTGGCAACAGCAGACCACCCAACATCTGCCAGAGGACTGGGTTTGAAGCATTTTGAGGTGGCTAATCCCAGGTGTACACTGAGGAAAACCAAGGTGTGCTGTCACTCTCCAGCAGGTATTCTGAAGGGATGTGTGACACCCAAGGCCCTCCAAGGGTGCAAGTTGTGCAACTATTTTTCAAAGTGCAATGCAGAAATCCACTCTGGGCACTGATGTGCCTGTCCAGGAGCAGGATGAGCCTACATTTCCATCTATAAAGACAGCCCAACCTGCAGCCCTTTATCTGGAGCTCAAGAGCAGCCAGCCAGGCTGAAGATGGATGCATGGGCCAAGCAAGAGGAGCCAGATTTGGTGCAGTAAGAGGCATTACTGGTCACCCAAAAGAGAACTGGGATGCCCTATGTCCTGTCAGCAGAGTGCCATGTCCCCTGGCCACATGCGTGCAACACTGCAATGCTCTGACTACAACCTCAAACAGAGATAAGGCACTTAGGCATAAGAACAAAAGCTTCAAAATCTTAAGCAAGGTGTGGCATTAATGACAGCAAGTAACGTTGTGACTGCTGAGAAATCAGATGAGTTCAGAAGATTTTGTGTCACCTGATGTGCTTAATGACCAATTACAAGATTTGAATTTTGAAAGCAATTCTTTTTTTTTTTTCCAGATAAGATGCAATTTAATTTCACTGTCTTGAAATGTTTTAGAGAGTGCAACTGTGTCTTCTCCTCGCTGACACAACACCCAGTAGTTCAGGGAACACTAGGGTGTGTGATTACAGGGCAGATCCCAGTCAGATACACCATGTAATTAGGGATGATGTATGGTGCTACATTCTGAGAAAACCCAGAAGAGTCTGGTCTAAAAAGTTCCCTGAATTGGAGTAATTACAATATTAATCACAATCCATCACACTAAAGTGGAATTAAATACAAATTTTCTGTTTAGATAGTAAAGCTGAATGACAGTAAGTTAGTGACAGCATTTTGGTCTGGTTTAACTGCCTAACATCTGGAGAACATTATTACAGAGTCATCAGCCATTTGGACAGTGCCCAACATGGAAGCAGTTTTACCCTTTTTACTCTAAACATCAGCATAGCCTTGCCAAAACACATGTATGTCTCTTTTCTCTTCTTGAAACATTCTCTTAAGTATTTCAAATATTGCAGAATTTAGGTGGGATAAGTCACTTGTTTCTGTTTAGAAAGCAAATGAAATTAGATCAAAATAAGAGAGCAATTTTAAACATTTAATATAAGCTAAGATCATGCTGCTTAACAAGAGTCCATGGTAAAGGCAGTTGTTCCAGCTATTTAAACAATATGATTACACAGCATTTCACAGGATAGAAGAGACAGATTACTAGAAAGTTGAAAACTGTGTGCCCTTGTTCCTATATAAATATGTACACATAACCTATCACTGGTTGCTACCGAATTTATATGAAGTATAATTTTGTCCTTATTACAGTTGCTGTGCTTGAAAAGAACCTCTTTACTTATGAAGAATCCTTTTTTTTTTCTATAGTAATGAGAAAACACAGTTGTCAGCATAATATCCTGACATTCAGGATGCCAGCCTGTCTCTACTGGAGTCAGATGTGAAAATAAATAGATATTAAACTGTCAGTCAATGAAATTACAAAGTCAAGAGCAGCTCTAGCTGCGATCCTGTGTGTTCTGTTTGATGGACACAGGTGTGTTAAGTGTTATGAAATCCAGCACAGCTTCAGAGTGAATAATGTACCTTCCAGCAGTCCTGCCTTATCCAAAAGAGCTGCAGTGAGCTCCTCTCTCACCCTCAAGCCCCCAAGCAGTCAATATGCCCTAAGAAAGGGGACAGAAAGGCTAAAGAAAGAGCTAAACCCCAAGAAGTCATACAGCCTGTGTCATGATACACATTGAGGAAGCAAAGCTACACTTCTCTGAGACTGTGAAGGTTAGTCCCACTGGCTTTGCATACAAATCTAAGCCAGATGCCCAAAATCTACATCATTTATTTATTATTCATAAGGCACTTAAAGTCAATCATCTGTCACTAATAAACATTAACACTATTAAAAATTAATGATCATCCTACAGCATGCTGAGACAGATTCTTCTTTCTGTTTGATGAGTATTGGAGCAAAGTACATCGCTTTCATTTACTGACTCTTAAAGTGTTTATGCTTTGTATAATGCTGCTACTTCAGCTACTCCTCTGAACATCGGTGACCCCCTTCTCTTGGGATGCCAAGAAATGATCAGTCTCCTGAGAGAAGCTTGAAAGGATGGGTTTAGCTACAAATATGTATCTGCAGAGAAGGAAAATAAATCATGGATTCAAGGTTATCACACAGCACAAGCCTTTATGCTTACAGAGCTTTTTGTCTCCCTTTCCACTTTCTGAAAAACAGTAAGATATCTGTGATGGGGGACACATATCCCTGTGCTCTCCACTGTACTGGAGGGTCCTGGACTTGGGTACCGTACCACAAGTGGACAATGAGGCTGGAAATAACAGCTCTGACAAGACTACCTGAGAGTCTCACAAGCTGGAACAAGAAAAGGCTTCCTGAAGAGCAACTAAAAAAGGTAACTTCACCAAAGGTCCACACAGTGTCGCAGGGCACTTTCTTCTCTTAGTGGGTGGGAGGCAAAGCCCACTGCTAGAGATGAAGAAACAGCTTGCACCTTAACCCTCAAAAGGACATTCCCTCTAAAAGTAAAAATGATCCTAAACCCTTCATCTTTTGTGTTCACATTTTCAAATATAAATCCTGGGGAATACATTTTCCCCTTGCCTTTATCACATTTCTGTCTTGCACAGGCAGAACTCGTAACTCAGCACAGCTTCTTAACACACACTCATCATGTTTTGCCCTGTCCCTTATTTTAGCAAATACTTAATTGTGGGAGTGCTGTAAGTATATTATAGATAATCACTTGATACACAGTTGACTCTGTTAAAATGCACATAAATAAATCTAACTAAACCTGCATTAAAGGCCAGTCTAGTAGTAGAAAAGAGACAATATGATTGTGTGCATCAAATCAAAGTTTCTGTGAGTTATGTCACACCTCTAAAATCAAGCTAAACTTAAGGTCTCAGTAGTAATGATATAATGGGAAAACTTGCCTAGATGGAAGACATGTTAATCTTCCTCTTGCAATTTACAGTCTAATATTCCAGTGCCAAACCATTTTTCATAGAAAAACAGTGACTATTAAGAAATAGAAAGATCTGCATAAAATTAAATTATTGCAATCACCCTATTTTCTTTCCTTACTGATGTTTTACCATAAATAACTAATGATGATTTACAAAGAGCAACTATCAGACCTAGTAATGTACTGACCAGTTGGAACAATATGATGCCACAGGATCACACTCACTCTGCTGGGGACTGGGAAGAGTTCATATACATACCACCTTCCTATCAGCTGTTGCCTTTACAAATGAAACTTGGGACTGTTAGAAAAATGCTGTCATTCAAAACTAATTCTGCCTTTCAGGGTACAGGAAGTCAAGAAGAAGCGAAAACTCCCTGAAATGTCCTCAGCAAGTCCCAAAGAATACTCTTTTCAGATACTGATGAGCATCAGGGGCCAGTTGAGTGCCTCACACACCATTTTTACATTTGCATATCTCCCATCTTCCGCAGAGTCACACAATTGTGGGCAGCTTTGTGAGTCACGTCTAGGGAACTGAGAGCTGGCCCTGCAGTCACACATACCAGTAAGCCCCAAAGAACCTGTAATTAAACAGTTTTTAACAGAATTAAGATACACAATCTTCTAAATCTTAGTTCTGAGCAATACTTTTTAGTCATACCTTGTCCTGCTGCTTGCTCTCCGCTGCGAGTTGACTTCTTCCTACTTTGTCTCATTTTTCTTAGAACTCATGTAGTGTCAAGCCAAGTTACTCTTACAAAGACAGCTAGAATTACAGTCAAGAAAAAAAAGATATATTAAAATACCATTATTCAAACATAAAAATGCATTGAAACTGTTAACCAGCTTTCCCTAAGGTGAAGGTGTTTATTGCTAAGGTTTTGCAGCACAATTACATTCAAACAGACAAATGATAGTTTAAAATAAAGCATTTCTTTTTATTGAATCTACCAAGAAGAAATAGAAAAAAACCTTTAAAATAAGCTGCCTCATATCCAATACTTAGCCTAAAAGTTTTACCATTAAAAATATTAGAATTTTAAGAATCATTTTGAGAAAACCAGGCAGATAAACCACAATGCCTTATTTTTCCTCCTTAAATATAAATCATTGAATCATAGAATGGCTTGGATTGCAAGGGACCCTAAAGACCACTTAGTTCCACCCCCCTGCCATGGGCAGGGAACCTTCCACTAGACCAGGCTGTCAAAGCCCCATTCAACCTGGCCTGGAACAGTTCCAGGGATGGGGCATCTACAACTTCTGTGGGCAAACTGTACCAGTGTCTCACCACCCTCACAGTATAGAATTTCTTCCTGATATGTAATCTAAACCTACCCTCTTTCAGTTTAAAGCCATTACCCCTTCTCCTATCACTACATGCCCTTGTGCTGACTTTGAGTTTGGAATTTGTATTCACTTCTAATATAATATCTGATGCATTTTTACATTATGCTGTGCAAGCCACATTTCCAGAGATTTGTTGCAGTAGGCATGACACAGACACACTGCAGCCAGCAGACACGTGCACACAGGGTCGTTCATGCTCCTGACTGCCACCCTGTAGCAGCTCCCCAGACCACAGGGGCTGGGAAGTGCAGGACCTGATGATTGCTTCACATGAAACTGAACTGGATTTCAGATGGGGCAATGGCAGGCATGACACCAGCATTTGGAATACCATCAGCACAGGTGTTGGACGAGGAGAGGTGTCCATGGGACACAGAGTCTGATAGGTTACCCATAGGCACAGCCCCTTCATTTCCCAGCCTGCCTTCACCGTAGGGTGTCAGCCCCCTAAGCTGGGTGTCTCAGCTGTCCTGGCTGTTCCCCTCCCCTCCATTTTCAGGCAAGTCACTCAGGTGTCACCTTCTTCCCACCTAAAAGACACAGACCCCTTGGCCTCCCCAAACAAAGGTGAAGTGATGCTGCCTCCAAGGCCCATCTGGAGACCCATCAGAGCCCATGCAGATTATAGATAGCCAGGGACCTTGCATGGGCCTCTGGCACAAGTGACACAGTGAGAAACCCAGATCATTACAGCAGGAGGGAATGTGGCCCATACTGGGCCATGAGAAACAGCAACTCTGTGGCACCAGTATTTTTAAACACAACTGAGAGCTGCTGTCTCTCTCATATGATTGCTGGACCACAAACTATGGGCCATCTGCCCAAAGTCTATTATCACAATCTGTGAACAATTAGAGACAGGATATTTCATTTTAGAAAATAGCAAAGTTAACAAAAAAGACGCAGAAAAAAAAACCCAGAAAACAGTCAAAAAGTAAGCAACAAAACAGCAGTCAGCCACTGCACAGAGCCCCATTAACCAGACCTTGAACCCAGCAGCTCCTAGACCCACCACCACCACTACATCAGCTGCCCCAGAGCAGAAATGACTTCTGGTGTTGCTGAGGCCACAGTGTGTGCCAGCAGCAACACCATTTCACTTGCAAATGCAAGCACCTGACCCCACTCTGAGACCTGAGGGCACCATAACCCTGCCTGTGAAACCAGCTCACCATGTGCAGGAGGCATAGGGGCAGCTATAGCGCACATGGCACTGTCTGAAAGTGAAATGACTCCTTCACAGCCAGCAGCTGAGCTTGCACCAAAACTGCCAGCCTTTCCTCAGGCTGCCTTGTCTTTGACCATGCCGTCACCATACTCCACTTGCCTCTCCCATGCTGGAGCTGCTGCTGGCAGAGGTCTCTCTGCACATCAGGCCAGCTGCACCCTGCAGGGGCTGCACAGGGCTGAGGCAGGAGACAGAGTACTCCAGAAGCACTGTACAGATGATGCACTGGGACCCAGTTGGAAAGGCAACAGGGAAGGACAAAACCTTATCACTCCTGGCCTTTGATCTGTGATGCTGCTGCAGAGAAACCCAAATAGATGGCAGTTGCTCCTTAGGTTGCTGGCTTGATGTCACTGAGCAGGGGCTGGCAATGTGTGATCAGCAGGAGATAGGGTTTGTGAGTGCTGACTGTTTCCCACTTTCCGTAACAAGTGAGTATCCCTCTCAGAGGGACATACCGAATCCCTATGCAAAAAATTCCTTCTGCAATGAGGCTGTTATTATGAGGCTGCCAAAAGCCTAGGTCTTGGGATTTTGCCCTTTCCTCATCCTTGCCTCTATTACATGGCCATCATCTTCAATCTGAGCCTCCCTACCCACAGCTCACCCTTTGACTTAGGACAGTTTGGATCCAGACCAAACAGACTCTGTTCCTTGGTGCTCTTGGGATGTCCCTGTTTGTTAGGCAATGGCTGATTCCAGGAGAAGGCTGCCTAGAATTGCCATGCCCTTCCACTCACTAGTGGTCAGGGCCCACCTGATGGGAGTCCTGCATACTGACTGACCCAAGGAGAACAGGAGGCAACTGACTGCAGCTCAGTGCTGAGTACTGCAAAGCTGAGATGAGAGACTGCCTCTTCCATCGGGAGATAACCCCAGTTTAACTTGTGCTGTGCTCCTGGCTGGGGCTGGGGTCCTGTGCCAGTAAAGTCCTGGCACTGTTGGAGTCCTGCTTTCCCCAGGGATCTGTGTCATGCACCAGGTGGGAGTCTCCAAGAATGCCCCAATAGACACTGCCAGATGGGATGGGGTAGCTGTACAGCTGCTGTGAAGGCAGCGTGGGATGGCATTGCCAGGCTGAGACGGTGCAATCCAGTGGAGAAGGCTTAAAAAGCAACAAAAACCACACACATGCAAAAAACTCTGCGTCAGTCTTCAGTATAGTCTGAGTAATTAGTGGTTTCTTACAACAGGGAAATGGTAAAGAAAGTAAAAATCCAACTGCCCTAAAACAACAGATACTCTCAATTCATTTCTAATTTATGCATTCTTGTCATATGAAAGCCACTTGCTTAAGCTGCTTTTCTATCTATTTGCAGTCTATTCAGAAACACAATGCTCAGTGGGGGTCTGTCTCCATGATTCATTGGCTCAGATTTCCTATAGAGTTTACATGATGTCTACTAAGCCCCATACAGTTTTGTATCCATTATAACCAGGGACAAGCAAGCAGGGCTCAGGAGGCTGAGCATCCATCTAAGAATAGCTTCCTGTCTTCCAGCTCTCTTCACAACAAATGAACAATGGTTACATTTTACCGGCTAGCACTGCATGGTGAGGGGAAATTACAGGAACTTGTCTGAGTTAAATAAGGGAAGAAGCATTTAGAGTGAAGCTCCTTAAATGAGCAGGTCAATAACTAGTTTACTGAGACCAAGGCACATAGCTAATGAGAGAATAAAGAATTATTCTTGTCAAGAGAGAAAAAGATGCTGCCCTGGTTTTGTGCTAAATAATTACATTCATTATGTTTAGGACAGCCTTGCAAGTGGTCTTCTGCACTAGTAAATTCATTAGCAAAGCTAATAGGCAAACTACTATTGGGGCAAATTTAAACGATTGCAATAGGATGGATGGCAAAGATGGGGAAAGGTAGTATGAGAGCTAAGAGCCAAACTTAGCTTTAAGTATAATTGAATTTATCTTCTCATCAACTTTAAGGCCTCCTTCTGGGCTTGAAACAAGGAGAGGAAAAGACGTTGAAACAAGGATATTCACTTGATTCAATTTGTTGCTAGCTTTTCCAGCTTACCAAGCTGTCTAAACTCACCTCTTGACACATGACCACAATTATAAATCCAACAAAAATTAAAACGTTAACTAAATTGGCTCAATGTTTCCAAGTGACAAAGGATCTCAAATGTTTCAGAAGCCATCTCCCCAGCAGAAACACTGAAAAAGTAACCAGGCTTTGAATTTACCAAGAAGTTCATGAAACTCAGCTGGGCAGCAGGAAGGTAGGCTCTTCTTTAATCATGCTTTGTGTAGACTGTAATCACAGGAGCTTCATAGATAAAAATGCAGCACATTGAGGTGAGCCTGGAAAATGATTGAAATCAATTGAGCGAGTCTGTGGAGTACAGCAGTAACACATGTAGGACAGAGCAGACAACTGACAGTGCTTAGGGCAGCGTCTGGCACTGACCACCATCTCCAGGCAGGGCTATGCAGCTCCCCCACCTCACAGGGCTACACCTTCACTCACAAACTGAGGCACAGGGGAATGGAGACAGTTCCTGTTATTTGGCTCAGTACAGGACAGAGCTTTGGCTGAAAAAGCAGAAGGGATTTTATTTTTTTTAATGTTGAAACATTTTATATAGCATTTTAAAAGTGAGACTCCAAAGTGAGGCTTTTTTCTAAAAATAATTTTGCCCCTATGAAATCAAAATATGTTGTGATTGAAAAAACCCCACCAAACAAAAAGGAAAAAATAATCAAATATTTAAGCTATTTTCTTTGGAAGCAGAATATAAATAACTTTTTGTTAACTTTGTAAAACACTTATTAAAC
>NW_008669871.1:74202-117195 GCF_000695815.1 Acanthisitta chloris | reverse complement strand
AACCAAAAAGCTGTTATACATCATCTCTGTGTCTAGCTGTTTTAAATGGACACTCAGGGTATTAGCTAAAGGCATCAAAAAAGTATCTTTTCAGTAATTGGATTTGGGAAAGACAGAAAAGAAGTAACTGCAGTGAAGCCCATAGCTGAAAGAACGGAGCAGAAAAAAAAAATCTTCTTTGCCAAGTGGAAATGGGAATAAATGTTCTTGGCTACTGCTGCAGTCTGAAAAGCCAGAAGGAGCCTGAGGCTTCCCAGTAAACCTAGTTTAGAAACCTCCTCGGCTGATTTCTCATTTCTTCTGGCTAGTTGCCTTATCCAGCCAAGTTAGAAATTCAGGATCAAACTCAGTGAGAAATTAGAAAGACAGATACACTGTACATCTAAAGAAGGACATCCAGAGAATCAAGTGTCTCTAAACTAAACACTGGGGAAGTGCCTACCACTTTTGTCATTTCAATGAGAGGCTATTCCTTTCCTTCCAGCCATCATGGTGTACCTACCCTGACAGCAGGTCTGGACTACATGGGCTGTGACACGAAAGGCTGCTGGAGACCACAGAGCCACAACACCTCTGTCCATTACCAAAAGAAAATCCGTGATCGCCATCCTTCTCCCCCCACCTTCTTTCATTCATCCACAGCCTTCAAAACTAGACAGAAAAGGTGCAAAAAAATAAATCTGAGGTCTCTAGATAGTGACAAAGCTTCCTTCTTAAAGAATTTTTAACTAATCATTTCCACAGGGAAGATGAAAACTAGAAGATAACTGCTAAGAGTGTGGGAAAGGTGTCAAAAGGTGTTTTACTGAGGACAGGCCTAAGCACAGGCTGGGGAGAAGCTGGCACATTGTTCTCTCAAAGGTCAAGACCACATCTGACTTTCCTCACTAGGTTTTTGACAGTTGTTAAGTAATACAAATGCATTATGCAATCTTTACATTTAGAGACTTTTAAAGTTCAGTTTTGGTCAGAGAAGTGACTATAAAAATGTCACCTTGTTTCTGCATTTATCTGCTCCCTCAAGTGTCTGTTCTCTTGTCAAAATATGTTCATTTTACTGCCTAATGTTAATAGGAACCCCATATACCAAGCAGAGAAGATTGGCCTCTTAAGCTTTACCTATTTGCCTGCTAATAAAGCGCACTTTTTATCCCAATAAGCAAGGGAAAGCCAGCACAGGTGCACCACAGTAATATGCATTATACTTTGCCTCATGCTGTGCTACCACCAGTGAAGCTTTATTCTCATTCCAGAACTTGTACATTTGCTGAAGGTTAGTGATGAAGTACAGTGCAGGTCATAAACAACTGAGCTTCATTTTCCACAACTAGACGGAGCAGCAGGCACTTAGGAAAAAAATTATACTAGCTTGTAAATGGAACAATTTAATATGGAAGTAACTGATGGCAAATAAACACAAAATGCCAAGGCAGCTTCTCTGTCACTAGCTGTACTCTGTTCCTTAGGTTTCTTTAAAAATCAAAGCTAGTAAACTAGAATTTATTCAATCTTACCACAGAAATCACTTTAGAATGTGAAATACAGTCTTAAGAAGGAAGAACATTGTGCTTGTTCTTGACAAAAACCTTTTCTACAGACGGTGCACTGAAAAGGTCTAAATACATGCAGCAATGGCTAAGATTTTCCAGCCACATGCTGGAAACACTCTACATTGCTAACCTTTGACAAAATAATCTGTGTGGTAAAACCTCCTCAAAACAGCAGAGCTTAAATGATACAAATGGTAAAACATCTCCTTGCCTTGTCCTTCAGCTACTTCCCAAGTGCAGAGTTTCTTTCTCTAAACACATGATGCTTTCACACATGCTCTGAACAACTGCCTCCTTTTTAAATCACATGAGCATTCTTTCTACCTAGTGCAGCTAGTGGTGCTTGAACCTGGTCTCTTCTAGCAGCTAAGACTTTATTTTCTGAATTCCTGCAGCAAAAAAGATTCATTGCTTATGGACTCCCACTGACAGGCGAGTGCAGTCTCAGTGCTGCATCAGCAGCACATTTGAGTCTCTTATGAATAGATGTGAGAATGATAGAAATCTACGTGGAGCTCTGAGAAGCACTGATTCCAAACAAAATCATGTTGGAACTGAAGAAACTGTTGAAAAGACTCATTTATACTTTAAGTGCAATTTCTGGGCAGTGGAACAGCAGTGAACCAAGGTCCCTGGGAGGCTATGTCATCTCCATTCTTGGAGGTTCACAAGAGCAAACCAGACAAAACTCTGAGCAACTGGCAGGTGAATCCCCTCTCAACTTACCTCACCTTCCCAGGTGCCCTTATACAATTGGTATGGGGACTGGAGAAATGAGAACATGGATGAAGGTTCTTCTGAGACCTGATGCAGCCAACCTCTGCATCACAGCTCCCTCAATTAAGGAAAAAAAGGAAGGTTGTATTCATTGGCAACTTCCTTTTGTGAGAAACAGATGGCCTGATACACCAACTGGACCCAACCCATGGGCAGTTGTGTTGCCTCCCTGGGGCCTGAACATGAGACCTCACCAAGAATCATCCAGTCTGGTATAGCCCACTGATTATTACACTCTAATGGTTTTCCAGGTAGCAAGAAATGAGGTTCCAATAGGAAAGAAGGCTGCAAACAATCAAGATGGTCAAGGGGACCATGGTTGAATAAACTGGTCCAAAACCTCTCCCTGTTTTATGAGTGTAAATTTAGTTTTTATGTTCACTGGCTGCTGTTTAGGCATCTTCCTGCTTTAATCCTGCATAAAATTAGGTACTTACTGTAAAACATTCCTCCCTACTGCTTTTCATCGATTGCACAAGGAATTAGGATGTGGAAACCACTGATAATGGCCATGAACAGATGCTCATTGCTCTCTTGATCTTTCAGAGTGAATTTAGTTACAGCAAGTGGTTAAAATAGCCCAGCACAAGAAAGAAACCTTTCTCAGTCAAATTGTACCACTAAGGATCCTTGAAATCAGCATGGAGCTGGACTTAGCAGATCTGAGCAAAGCACCAGATGGCAGATGAGGTGCCCAGAGACTCCATGGCACTGCTTCCACTCACCATTCCCTATTTCCAGTTTCTGAATGCACCTCATGAAAGGAGAGCAAGTGTAGAAACTCTTGCTGGTTTATAGTGTCCACATTACAGTGCCTTGAGTTTTACCACATAGCCAATGCAAAATAAATGGAGTTGCTCCCCCAATATATCTTGATTGACTCAATTCTCTTCCTTTGGAAGTGAAGGCAGAACTACAGCATTCACTCATTTTCCTATGTGCAGAGCCAGGCCATGGGCTTGGAGGAGGTACAGGGCCAAGTGAAGGAGCTCTCACTCCTTCTTACTCTGCTGTGAAGGTGAAAAGACCCAGCTGGAGTTCAGCTTTCCACTAATGCAGGTCTGTGGGAAAAGCAAAACACAGCAAATTAATTTGACATAACAGTCCTAAACTGGTGATGGAAAAGCTGGCTAGCACAGCCATGGCTGAATTTAGTTATTTTGTTTAATGCAACAAATTATACTACAATTGTATGTGATCTATATTCTTGGCCTTTAAATCAAGGAAAATCTATGGCTTCTAAGATTTCAGTTTAATCCTTAAACAATATTAATGGCTGCCCACAGCAGACACAGCTTTATCAGAGGGAACAAAATTGAAAATTTGAGGAATAACATCTCCACCTAACTGTCTACCTGTAACTGAGAAATCAGCGTTCTTCCCAAGAGGAAAAAAAGGTTGAGGCTAATTAGGTGATCACTGAACAATACATGCAAAGTTTCTTCTGTGAAACATTATTTTATAGAAAATATATGCACATCTTCACTTTGGCAGAGTCTGATAAAAGATGAAGTAGAGTACAGTACATACCATCAAATGGATGACAACTTCATATAACTTGTTCTGAAAGAAAGCAGCCTGTTGTTTACTGCATTTATCGACAATCTGTGAAAGTAGACCAGAAATCAGTCTAATTACCAGAGTGCCAGTTGTGCTTGTTAACACCAGCTTTGTGACCAAATGTTATTCCACAGTTGTCACATCACAAGAAGGTTTCATTACTAACATAATAGTGAACAAGATCACATGCCTGGCTATTGATTGATCTGCCACACAAAGGAAGGACATTGTTGTCTCTATTATAACCAGTTACATCTTTGTCTGCTTGTATAATATGCACAGGAATGCATCACGAGCTGTTGCTGCAGTGTTTCCTAATTTCTGCCTATTAGCCCATTAACAACCCATTAGGATTTGCAGACTTTACCAACAGAGAAGAAATGACCTTGCCATAATTCTGTCTTGCACAGTCTTCAAAAAATTATTTTCATTAGCCTTCCTGCAATGGATGCTACAAGGATTGAGACTTGCTCAACATTTGCATTATAAATATATCATTTTTGCTAAATCAAAAGATATTTTAATTCCTTCCAGACACAATTGGGTAACACAGCAGGAACAGTAGAAATATTCATCATTACTGCAGTTGAATGGCCCTGAAAGAACTATATCTTAGACCAGAGAAATGCTCTGCTAACAAGCACCTCAGACAAAATGAACTAACACTGACCTGCAGAGCATCAAGATATTGCTTGACTGACCAGTCATAAATGCAAACAGCAGCTTTCAGGCCTGTTGTTGATATGAAAAGTGAACAGTCTTGTTTATTTTTCTATGAACCCAATAAATATTACAATATAAAAGTGGATTTGTTTATCATTGTGAGCCTACAGAAAAACAAGCATGGCTCATCATCTTATCTGATGATGAATGATTTATCAGGCAGAACGTGAATCTGCTTCTAACTGAGTCTATTTTCCTGTTTATGCTTGTTGAACAGATACAATTTAATGAAGAATATAAAGTACTTAAAAATCTGTCTACCATTAATAGTTTAATTAAACTGACATGTACTTCAAAAGCAGAGAGACAGAAAACATTAATTTTGGTTATAAAGGGCATGACATTATTAAAGTGCAATTAAAAACAACATCCACTTACAATTAATAGCTAAAACAATTTAATTATTTAACATTTAATTGTCAGTTCTGGCTAACTTAGCCACCCCAAGGTAGGTATGTTCTTTGGTCCCCTTTTAAGGTATATTACATAGCTGCTGTCACACTGCAGAGACCCAAGCACAAGCTAACACATTGATCCTGAGCAATATTTCACTGTAAATGCCCTGACAAACACCTCACTGTGCCATTGTCCCTTGGGCGTCCCATGTCCTTGAGGTGTCAGTTCCCAAAGGATCCCTCATGAACCTCTCCACTGGTACAGGTGCTGAGGCTGGTGCAAAGTCTAGGAGATGACTGGTGAGCTGGCTCCTGGCATTTGGATCACTTTTCTCTGGTAAAAACACTAATTTGGGTTCCTTGGACACACTGAAGTACCTGTGCTCTTCCTAAACTTCATGTATCTTACAGCTCTCTCTTTCTTGATTGAAATTTCTCAACTGGCTCAGCAATTATTTGAGGGAAGGCACTGGAAAAGAGAAGCACAGAAAAACAGCTCAGCCACGCAGGTCTCATTTTGCTTGGAAACAGGACAAAAAAACCTCTGCTGCCGATTTCAAAGTTAGAACCCAAAAATGCAAAGTGAGCGTCTGCCAAAGAACTGTTATAAGATAACTTCCCAGAAGAATAAATCCTTCTTCAACCAAGTAGCAGTGGAGATGTCCCTGAAAGTCAGCCTACATTTTCTTAAGAACATAGCAACAAACACGTTTAGAAATTTCATCTGAATTCCAGGTTCAGAAGAAAATCCAGATTTAAAACACAAGACTAAACTGTAAAGAGGAATCCTGTTCCATAAAGTTATTTCAGTACTTTTCAGAGATATATTGAGAAGAAAAGTCAGCTTTTTGAAGCATTACACCAGCAATGAGACAGACCTGTCCCTCAGCACTCAGGCTCCCCACTGCAGAGCCATCCATCTGTGAATGGAGTGACTGTGTCTGGGTCACACCATTAGGCAATACACAGGCCACCAGGCAGCTGGCATTTCAGGGATACGTGTGGGAGAAAGTTTGGTTTCAATTATTTTCTTTTGAAAAACTATTTCATTGAACAATTCTCAAGAAACATTGCTCTAATCACAGTGAAAGAAAACCAGCCGCTGGTTTTCTCTATGTGGGCAGAATGTCATGGCAAGTTCCAGGGCTCTCAGCAGAACTTCACAGGTCTCACAAGTTCACTCCTACAAGGAAACTGCAGGATTAATATCCTACTAACCAAGCACGCCTATTCTTGAACACAGCCTGAAGCAGCTATTATTTCAGGACTACTTAACTAGTTCCTATACCTCTGGTTTACTGCTCCCAAAAATCCTGTAGAAGATAGAGTCCTCTATTACCTCCTCAGGAGGAAGAAACCCAACAACATAGTTAAAATGTTCACAAAAGCTTTACTTTGTGCCTTTTTACTAATCCAGAAACTGCCATCACCCTTGTCGTGCCACCTGATGTTTGCTGACTGTCTTCTGAAGCCCAGGAAAAGAAGTCCTTCTGCCCACACTGCAGGTGGCTGAGTTAAACTGGAGCCTCTGGGATTAGAAGAGACATGCAGAGCCTGTGTCTACCTTGCAGGGACAGCTTACACATATGGGACTTACACCGGGGCTCCAAACCTTTACATTGGGCTGTAAGGATGGAACCTGGGCTTCCCCTGGGAGATGAGTGTACCAGAAAACTGGTTGGGAAAAATATGGTTTTATTCATGATTTCAGAGAGAGCATCTTAATGACAAAATAATTTTGTTTTCACTGCATCTCTAAGTAATGTATAAAAAATCAGAATATAATTAATCAGTATAAAACAATATATTCCTGCAATTCAGTTTCTCCATGGAAAAAATAATTCTTAATTTTAATATCTGATAAATTAAACACTTAAATTTCTCTGTGGAGAATTTTAAAAGAAGAGTGCAATGGTAAAGGGTGGGATTTAGTAGGAGTCGTTAAAGAATAAAACATACACAGTGTCTGTCTTTACCTTTTTTCCTCTATAGAGTACCATAGTGATATACTTATTTTCAATCCAGTCACTAAGCCTGCCAGCTTCATATAAAAACACCTGCACTAACACATCTTTAGTTTTGAATTCAAGCAAGTTATGTCCAAAGAGTAAACAGAATCATAAATGATCAGAGCTAAAGCTTTTCAGCCCACCAGAAGAAATTATTATGAGACTGGGTGTTCATTTGAAGGTTTTGTGAGGAACTCAGCAACTGAAGCATTGAGGGATACTTGCAGGGCAGGTACCAGATTCCCTCACTGCAAAGCGATGAGCTGATTTTTCACTGAGCCAAGCAGGGAATGGTAGCTCCTAAGGGTTTTGTCTTTGCAATCTCTAACCACATTGAAACCTTGCTCATACTCAAGATCTGTAAGTAAGACGTGATTGCAGCCTAGTATAGCTCACCAGAGTAGGTAGAATAGAGGATAAAGTGTGGAAACACATTTGAAAGCAAACCAAGATATATGGACACCTTATACACCATTGGCTGCGTATAGGTTGTCCATATAAGCTCGAAGCAAAATCCCTTGTGCTTGAACCAAAAACTTTTTTGCTTGCATGAGAATTTCTATCAGATTGCTAACCATACCAGTAATCAGATGTTTGCCCATATATAGAACAAAACACCAGGCAATTGCTGAGCTGTATTTTATGAATGGTTTCTTCACTGTAGCGTGACAAATACAGCCTGGAAAGACAAACACCTTATGAAATACTCTCTTAACTGACCATGAGTTTCAATGTTTTCTTTGAAGACAAAATGTTGCCTATCTTTTCATACTTTTAAAATTTATGTAGCTTAAGCCTTAGCCCACACAGAATATTTTTTCAGATTTTTTTGTAATTTGTCTTCCAAGTCTACAGATCTTCAATAAAGTATTTCAAACTGCCATTTATGAATTTATAATTTGATCTATGTTACTCTTTTTTTTTTTTTAACAGTGCAAAAACACATTCAAAGACTATTATCTGCTAATTAAGGCTTTGCCTCACATAAGACCCAGTCAAAGCATGTCTGAAGCATTTCCAACACAGAAACTTTCTGAAAACACCTACTGAAGTGTATAGCTGTCTAGGTGGCTTTACAAATTAATTCAAGGCTCTGGATGCCAATTTTGTTATTATTGTGTTTAAATTAAGCCCGAAATGCCATGCAACTGAAGTAAAAATCAGAAGCAGAGGAGGGTATTGTTTGGTTTCTGAATATTAAATGCAATCAAAAGGTAATAGTACTTATAGATTTTTCACATACAAACAGATTTGTGGAGCTGATAAAAGCCATTTGCTCATTGAGCTTATTGAGCTTCAAGAATCTGGGTGGTTTCTTCTGTGAATAATCAAGTTAACTCAGGCAGCTTCTCTGGATCAGTGCTACAGACATACAGGACTTATGTTTAAAGGGATACTTTTTAAGAAGCAAGTAACTTTACCATAAATGCCATTTAAGATAATGAGACAAAATATAGTGTTAAAAAAACCTCAAGTTCAGAGTGTTCATAGCTGATAAAATTTGTATGTCAGTAATTTTCATTGTGCTGCTAATAAATTTTACTTTCATATTCATGTACATAAGAATAAAGTTACAACACCTGAAGGCAGGAGTCATTTATTTTACAAATTTTTTCTTTATATATTTCACTTTTATAATTTTCTGAAAATGCTTCTCTTAATTTGCAGTTCCTGAAGAGCTTTTGTCATTTCAGAAAATTTTCTCAGTTGTTTTTCAGCATGTCTGATTACTTTAAATAACCTGTTGTCTCAGGAAGAGCAGGAAGTTTATTGATCCAGAATTTTCTTGTGATAGTTTTTCAAAAGTTAATATTTATGTGAACATATATATTAGGGAAAAACCATAAACTGAAAATTTCAGGGGCCCTAGGGCCTTCTCAAGATGCATGACGTCTCTTCCCTGCTTTGGTGTCACAAGAATGCTAAATAAGGAGAGAGAAATCCCTTATTTCAGTGAAAAACAACAACAAACAGAACCAAACACCACTCTTAAAATACCAGATCATGTCAAAACTGTGGGAAGAGGTTTCAGTTACTATCATCTGTGGGTTTATATTCATATTCTGCTTGCCAATATTTTAATCTGAGGCTGAGCTCTGATCCTTTAAGGACCTCCTATCCCCTAGGCTCAGGTTTGACTCAGTATTGGAAGTGCCAGGACAGCAGCTGCTCTCAGAGCAATCTGGGTGAAATTTCACAAGAGCAGCTTTTCTTGCAATATTTTAAACCAATCTGAATTGAGAAAAACAGGGAGAAAATAAAAAAAGCTAAACACAGAAATCAGACAGAGTAAAACCTGGAAGGGGAACATGGAAAGCAGAACAGGAGTGAGGAAATACACGTGTGTGGAAGGACTAAGGAACCAAATGAGGAAACTGAAAGAAACATTTGGAAAAAAATCTGGGGAGCAGAAGGCTGACAGAGGAGGCAAAATCTGTGAGGGGGAAAAGTGAAGGGGGATAATACACAAGCACAGAGTGGAAGCAAAAAATAGCATTGAAAGAGGGAAAGGAAGCACAAAGGGGAGAGAGACAACAACCAGCAGTGCAAATCAAAAGTAGCAGGGCAGAGAGATGGTGAGGAAGGTAAATTGAAAACAGAGATCCAAAAGGAAGGCAAAAATTTAACAGAGAGCCCAACTTACATAGTTTGCCAAAAATTAGTTTAGGGGAAAGTCCAGGCAGCGCAAGGACCAAGGCACACCGAGTTTACCTTCTCAATCTGTGTTCAGGTTAACAGAGCCTCTGTTTATATCAGCCCTCAAAAATAAACACCCAGCCTATTGGAACTTGTATGGGGAACATGGTATAGCTACTGCCTTCTCTCTGTGAGGAATGCAATCTCCTCCTTTTACGCCATGCCTTTCAGAACAGGAGGAACAAACAGGCAAAACATAATTTACAGTCTTGGTTTATCTGTATCCACAGCCCATCTGCTGACTCAAACCACAGCAGAATGTGTATGTGTGCATTCAGAAAGATGGCTGTCATTAGACCAATGAAGTTAACCAATGTATAAAAGCCAGGATCAGATCAGTAATAAAGTTTACACTTCATTATGGATGTCAAAATCCTTGCTGTTTTTTTTTCCACGTGAGTATCTAAGCTTACTGAATTTCACGAGCAAAACCATCTCTAGCAAGCATTCAGGAATTGGTTACTTGGAAGCTCAAGTGTTCAGGATTGAAATATAAAAACAGATATTTCCTTAATAAATTTACAGAATTAGAAAAACTGGACCTATTTAAAACACAACTCTGTATTCATGGCCATAAAATGATTGGATTCTTGTCTCATCAAATTTACATTGTGGAATCTGAATATAGTATGATTAGCCATTATTTTAACAACTACATTACAATACAATTTAAAATAAAATGGCCCTTTATATCACACTAATATCAGTGTTTTAAATAACAAAGGGGACTTTTTTTTAAATAAAGGAAAGGATTAGCATTTAGTTTCAATCAGTATAAGCAATGCTGTACCAGTTGGTGTCTCAAAGATTCAGGATTTTATTAATATTCCAGAGATGCATTTGTGTTGCCTCTGGGTACACTGAAAAGCCACTTAAACTGCACTTAAAGCAGCACTACAGGATCAAATTGATGTGCATCAACCATTTACAATAAAACTTGATTATTATAAAGGCATACATATTTGCATAATTACATGTTTGATTTTTTGATAATGCAGCATACACTACAAATGTTGCTTCATGTAGAAAGGCATCGTCAAAAAGCACCATCTGCTGTAGTGTTTAATGCACTGCAATGTTTGAAAAATTCTGAAGGTAGATTTGTGCAAATCAAAGGGAAAAGCAAAGGAGTTTTGCTAGAACAAGGGGCTCAGGGCTGGAGGAGGGGACATGGTACAGTGTGGACCTTTTGTGAGGCTGTCGTCTGTTTCTCTCTAGCTATTTTTAAATAAAATTGTCTGGGGAGAAAGGTAAAAGACAACAGAGCAGCACGTCCTATGGTCCACAGAACATAGGATTCAGAACTTGAGAGCATTTGGCATAAACACATTTTTGATGTTTTCACTCGAAAAAGAATTTCAGTATCTAATACATGCAATGAAGGAATTGTAATGGGAAAGAAAGCAAACTTCAAGAAGAATGAATCTTTTTAAAGGAATCTCTATTAAGCATCACAATAGCTTAAAAGACATAGAACTTGAAAGTAAAATATCTCCATATTTGCTCAATTCAAAAGGAGAAGCCATCTGTTCTTCAGTAATATCTGACCATAAACCCCAATGGGAGCTCAATGGATTCAGGGAGTCTGATACTAAGTTTGCAGAAGTAAAAGTGTATCTTCAATTATATGAAAAAAACAAGCACTTCTAGACTCAGCACTGTTAGCCCAGAGTTCTTGTATCCTAAAAATATGCATCATTTTGATTAGCACTACATGTCTATCATTTTAATACCTGAGGCTGTTTTTCAAAGTGGATTTAGAGAAAGGCATTAATCAAATGGAGTTGTAGCTGTTTGTAATATTCTGCCATGCCAAGGAATTTATATGCATGCATCCAGAAAACACATACACATACAAAAGGGTCATCTGTGGCTTTTTCCAAGTCTGTTGTTACCTCTGAGCTATGCTGTGAACATTTTTGGACATTGTGCTGAGTAGTAAAGCACAGCACAGAGCCAAGACAGGGAAGATCTGGCAGGGAAGCCAATAGGCATGTACTAGCCTGTTGCTTCACAGTAGGAGCTCATTCCTTCACAAATTGGCCTTTGGTAAGCAGTGTGATTCATTGCTCAGGGACTGGATTACAAGCTGGAAACCAACTGACAGAATTTGGGCAACTCATTTCACTTCCCCATGCTTTCCATTTTCCTTCCTCCTGCTTTTCACATCACATTAGCTGAAAATTATAAAACTCTTCAGGGCAAGGACTTTTTCATCCAGCATGTTAGGTATTAAATAAGCTTTTTTCTCTCAAGGTATACCAGGATACAAACAACAGTTGGATTATATGCTGTATGTGGGACAAACACCAAGTCAATTAAAAAGCATCTTTAACAACACAATCTGACTATAAAGTCCAGCACTCAAGAACAGCATCTGGCTCCAAGACATATTCTCAGTCCAGTGACATAAAAGAGTTTCAGAAACAGATGAAATTTTGTCCTGACACCTGAAGGAAGAATGTGGTGGTGTATGTGTGAATGCAAATAACTCAGACCTTCTGTGCTCAAACCACAACATCTTGCATGTAGATTCACTGAAACCAAAGGAATGGGCACAGACCTTCAAGTCCTAAAGCTGCATTGCTGGCCTGTTAGCTTATGCTACATCTGGACTAGAATAAATTTACATTTTCACCAAGAAAATAATCACTTGTATAGTTATGAGACAGATTTTGTTTCACATTATGAGGAGAATGTGCTTGAGTCCTCTATTATGCACAAGATTTTTAAACATCCAGGTTTCTTACCCTGGCTTATCAGGTACAATTATAGCTTGGCATCAGAGATGCCAAACACCCACACTGTCAGTGACTTAGATCAGCTCTGTGAAATCCAGTGCTTCTGAAAAATCAAATCTTTTGTGTGTCATGCAGAAGAGTATGAAATATTTTTAAATAACCATCATATTATTGTGTGTGCGCAGTTCACAAATACGCAGAAATATTTATGTTGATAATTTTCCTATACTCATCATTTACTGTGTTGAACTGAAGTGCAATATGATGGGGTGCCCATTCCTCTGCCTCTGCCTGCACTTGAAGTAAAACCTATATGGCTTCTTTCTCATCAGGAACCTGTACTGAAAAAAGATAATGTATTTATAGCATAATATTGAAAATAGCCCCAAATCATAACAAAGCCTCAATGACGTCTGCATTCCTTTGCCACTGAAATCTCTAAGTGCATTTGGTCATAGCACTCAAAAAGGAAACAAAACCAGCCAGGCAGATGCAAATCTTTAGAAACAATGAATTTCCCTTTTGTGCCTTAATATTCTGCTCTTGGTGAGCTTCCCTAACAAAGTCTGCACTAATCGTTGCTGGAATCAGCACAGCAGTGACTGCTAAGCAAAGTCTTTTTCTCCACCCTCTCTGCACTAGGCAGACAGGGTTTTTCATTACATATATCATTTTCAACTTGCTGCAGTGATTCCACAAAGACAGGAGGATTTAGAAAGCTAATGAATGGGGGTGGGGAGCAGGCTAGGGTTGGAGCTTCAGTGCTAATGTTTAAGGCTAGATACTATGAGTGGCTTCACACATAAGGCACTGCCACCGATTTTATTTTCATTGCATGGCACTGACAGACTTTGACAGCCAAATCATTCATCTCAAGTTAATAAATCAAAGTAAGGAGTGGAGGTGGGGGGATTTTTTTTGTTTGAACATTTAGTGCTACAGGATTTAGGGCAAGGCTCGCTGGGCATTGCCTTGCCCTGGTGGTTATTTTGCTGCAATGACAGCAAATTATTTATCTTTTAGCTGCTAATTAAGAACAGAAGTGAAGAAGAATAGGTTTGGTCTGAATATACTATAGTATCTAGGGACCATTTGCTACATCATAATGAGATGCCATAGATGCTGTAACTCGGTATGTCTACAAGTCTCTTGCTGCTTTATTATTAGGAAAAAAAATTCATCTTGGGAGTTAACTGACATAAAGTTAACAGTTTATAAATAAGATTAACCTGTAAGAGAAAAACAACATTCCCCTCCCTCTCCCCAGGTGAAAAGATTACACCCCTTTCCAAGCTCCCTTCTAGCCCAGAAAGCTGTTTCACTGATATCACTACCCTTGCTACTTTTCAGCAGTTTGGTCCGTCTAACCCTGCTTTTGCAGACATGTCATCAATATTGCCTGCCACATGGGAGAACAGGCTATACTGATTACAAAATACTGATTCTAGAAGTCTGATAATTTTAATGATAAACCAGGATATTTTAGGATTTCTTGTCCCTGAAGAACCAAGAACAATTGCAGATTGATTGTAAACCAATTAAGGACCTTACAACTATAGGCTGTGAATATAATTTCTTTCTCCTAGGAGAAGAAAAAAACAAAAATGAAACAAAAGAATTTTCTGGTTATTACCTCTCTACATAATAACTTCAAATGTGAGTGAAGCCAATAATTCAGATCTGAGTGTTGAATTATGACCTCAACTTTCTCATGCCATAGTTATCACCAGATCCTGCTCAGCTGTGTCTTTCAATGGCCCATGTTCATCAGCACGTCAGGCAGAAGGGAAAGAAGGTAGGGAATATCCTAGAACACAGACATATAGCCAAGCACAAGCAGCTTTGGTCTGTGGTGGCTGTTCCCTGCAATACCTCATGGAAGTTAATAAAGGCTAGTTATAGTTGGTGGCCACACTTCAGTCCTAATGGCAGCAATTCCCTCCTTACATGCAAAATTTGGGACAGTTGAGAAGCCTCAAGGCATGGTCCAGATTTGGAGAAAGTGTTCTCCAGACTGAGCACAGCAATCTACTCCCATCATGGCAGGTGGACACTGTCCCAAGAGCTGAAAAGAAACTACACGGATTAGTTAATGCCTTTTGCTTTACATTTAAGGACAGGCTATTCCCTGCTACTATATTCTGCAGCCAATGCTCAGTTAATAGGCTCCTGTAGTGAATAGCATCATGTGCTCTGTCAATTATTAATAATGAGACAAGCATTTTCACATCAGAATGCCACCTTATAATGTGATGAGCCTGTATCTTAGGAGTGTATCAAAGCTCAGTCTCATAACATTACTGGTTTACTAAGCGAACTTTGAACAAGATTTATTCCCCAGTCTGCTGCATCCTAATTTTCATGAATTTTGAAAATAGAAAATGTGTCTTTATTGGCAAGATTTTTAGGATATGGTTTGTATTTTAGGTGCTTGATTTACTGCTACATTGCATTTATTCTAACACATCATTGATCCCCTGTCTCATACATCAGATTTAGTTACTTTTTTATTGTATAATTTCTAGGCGACAGTGGCTATCTAGGACAGAAACAGCTGATGGATCTAATTTGATTTTGCCCTTATACTAGCAGAAGTTCACTTACTAGTTCACTTACTCAGAATTCATTGATCACTCAAAGGTCTTCTGGGATTGTGAAATCTCATTCTCGGTGTCTTTTCCAATTGTCAAAGCACAGGCTCAATACTGCATCTGACGTCCTTGCAGCCTGCCTCATTCTGCATAACACAGCAGTCAACCATGGGGTTACAGTCAATGATGGGGCTCTCATAAAGAATGACAAGGCTAAATCTTACTGACTTCAGACATGGCAAAAAGGTAGATCTTTCTGAAAGGTGGGTTTGCTGATGATAAGCAAGGGGCAGCTCAGTGACAGCCATATCTTTAACAAGGAGAAGGAAGAACCGGGAAAGGATGATTAGAGACGAGAAAGGCGATAGTAAAGAAAGAAGAAAATGCAGAAGGAGTTTTACACTAAGATCCATAGGTCTAAAACCAAAGAAATTGTACTACTTAGCATAGCAAGATGATTGAATTCCTTTATCTGTGGCTTACTGTTCCCAGCTAAAGCACAAGATAGTGTCCTGTGCACAGCCCGTTCAGTTCAATGGTTAGACAGCAAGCCTTGCAGAGGGTACTGTCAGAACAATAATCACTTTTAAAGTGGCTGTAAAGATCTTCTAGTCACTAAGTGCGCACAAAGAGGCAGGAGGAGGTTAATGAAACTTCAAGAACTGTTTATGTTCAGTAAGGTTACTTCATCTTGAGTTTCTGAGAGCAAATAAGGTGGAAAAGAAAGATATTGGGAAGCTGGATGGCATTTAAAAGAAGCAGTATTAAAGTCCTCCATTACAAGAATAAAGACGACTATTTTGTCAACAGCAAACACGTTCATCTTCATCTGGGGGAAACAACTGATAGTTCCTATTACCCGAGGGAACTCTAAACCTTGAGCTGATCCGTGCACCTACTGCACAATTTTGCAAACATGCATCAGTATTTAGGTTACCAGTTTTGGAACAAATGCATTACCAAATATGAGTTTCTTTCACAGAAACAAACATTAACATCAGAACAGACATGCTTTAATCACAAATTGTTTTCTGAACACATTTGCCAGTCTAATTTCAAACTGTTTGAGCACCTGAGCTTCCATTTCCCCTCTTTGGAAAGTATTCACCATCCTAAATGTAGCCAGCTATACTAACTTTGCTCTCATAGGCATTGTTCATTTTCTTTTTTTTGCTCATCCTTTGGAGCAAATGAAAATATTTTTCCATGTGTTTGAAACCCATCCACAGTCATCAGCTGCTACATCTTCTTTTCATAATCTTGTTTATATTCAAATAGGCATTAATGTTGCTGTGCTCTATCAAGAGACTTTGTCAATAGTTCAAAAAAAAGGAAAAGTAACAGGGGAAAATGATGGGGAATTGCATTCCCAGTAACATGGTATTTAAAATCCCTTAGTTGGTTTGCAGACTACTATACTTGCGTTTCGAACTGCTGGTTTATTTCAAATGGAATTTTATTTAAACAAAATGAAAGCATAGCTTCTGAGGCGAGAGCTGAAGCCTTGGAACAGGGGGGAGTGATCCCATACTTAACACCACTACTCAGAGCTATGATCACTCACTATTTTGCTACAAACATCCTGTGCAGCCTTAGTCAAATTGCTTATAGTTTTTTTGTGGCTTAATCCCCCATCTTTGAGATAAGTATGACTTAGACTCCCTATCTCACAGGCACACAGTGAGGATAAATGTATTAAAGAAGAATTAATATATCACAATATAGTGATAGGAGTTCAATACCCTGCATACAGAGTAATTTATCTTTTTGTCTCCTGGATCAAGTATAGTTTCTAGGTGTGTGCAACAGTAAAATCCTAATCTATTAATACATAAAGAAAGCAAACAATCTTCAGCCCCACATTCCTGCATATGAAACCATGAACAGAAGCACAAACCTGTAGGTGTAGAATGGAAATGCTGGAGTAGAAAAGAACAGAATTTTTTCCTTAATTACAGTAGGCTTAAGACAAGAATAGGAACCACGAGCCAGACATAAAGAAAGAAATCTGTATGTTCCAACAGAATAAACTAGAAAACCAGAAAACAAGAAAACCAAACAATTGTACAACAAATTAATATATAAACTAGATATATAGGTATTTAGACTGATTTTAAAAAACAGCCTCCTTAATGTTCTTTTGTGTAAAGAATGTACTATAATTTACTAGCATATGAATTATATACTGTTCCCAGGATGAAACCTCCATATTTCTTGCTCCAGACTACCCTCCCTATAAAACAGCTTTATTAGAGTTTAGCAATGGTAGGAAAAAAGTGAAAGTAATGTCTATAGTTCCCATTAAAAATCTGATCATACATTTTACAGCGATTATAGAGTAATATACTGAAAAATGAGTTTTCACCAAATATTCAAAATTATAGATTTATTCAAACTCCCAGAGAAAAATCAAACTTGTAAATTGTGCAGATTATATATCCAATAAAATATTTATTGTTGCACAATGTATATTGTTAACTGTGTTGACTACTTTTCACCAAGGTGCCAGAGAAATGAAAAATTAACCAGTGTAGAATATAAAATAGTTTTTTTCAAGTCCTAGAGCTAGTTCATGAGCATACAAAACAGATTGTATTCAGAGCTATAATATAGAAATTCTTCAGTGAAGAAGACACTAGAGCTGAATACCTGACAGCAGAACAAAACAGAGAACAGCATTAAAGCCTTGTAGCTGAGGTGCTGCATGCAAATGCGGGAAAACCTGAATTAGTAATGTTGAAGGTCTAGCTAATGTAGACAGTGGCTGTGTCAATGAATGTTTTAATGACATCTTACTAGTTTAGGGACTAACAAGTGCACACATGCAGCCTGATGGAATTCTGCAAGTTCAGTGAACACATGGTCTAAAATCTCTTTGGCCTCACAAAAACGAGTAAATATTTGAATATCCTCCTTCTCTGCAACTTCATAAAGTGACCTATGAAAATCGCACGTGGTTTGAGGTGCGTGTTCTTGTTTTCAGCATTAATCACAATCAACCCCCCATTCTCTTTCAAATTTACATGAATATTCATTTAAATTCATTCAAACTTCAGCTACAGAGCACAAAATGGCAAGAAAAGAAAATCTGGTGTAAAACAAAATTTTAAATCATCTGATTATTTTGCTCCTTAATGCTGTGACTTTAAATGTGCCTTTTTGTCCTCTTCATTTTGAGATGACCTGTAGAACTTGCTAACGGAGGACAAGGATGAGAGGTAGGCTGGCAGCAGTAGGTAGGGTAGGACTGTGGCTGTTACTTAGGCTGTGCTGCACAGAAGGGCATTTCTGACCTGACCTGGCCATTCACAAATTACAATGAGTTAAAAATAAATACACCAATACTCTGGAGCAAGGGCTTTCATCCTTGCCCTTAGTCTCTCTATTTCAGCTTTTCCTCCTCTAGCCCCTAGCACAGACTACACCAGGCTTGGAAGTGCAATTGCACATTCAGTGTAAGCCTGAAAAAATGCTGAAAAAACAGCATTTGAGCTCAACCCTACTCTGTGGCACAGCTGAATCTGCACTCTTGCCCATCCTCTTCCACAGAAGCAGGTTCCTTGAGAGATGCCCCCCCTATTGTGGGAGAAAGACCAGGCTGCTGGAACAGCCAAAATATGATCTGCCTCATTCTCCTTAGCCCTCCTCCTCCTTGAAGCACCGTGTGCTGATGACTGGGCAAGCAAAGCAGCTACCTCACAGGGTTTGAGTTTTAACAGACAACCATCTTTCTCCACTCACCCTAACTGGTCACACTGCTTGATATTAAATTCAGCATCTTTGACAATGGAAAAGTGTGCTGAATATTTCAGAATTAGCTATCCTAACAAAACTGGTCCCTAGGTTACACTAGTTCATGTTAAAAGAACTACACCAGGATGCTTCAGAAAAACCCTTGGAGAAACGTGCTGACTTTCTTTGCCCAGCCACGCAGCAGCCTCAGGTCTTGCTTTTTGAAGGGGAGGACAAAACAGGTGGAATTAATTGAAAAATTCAGGTTAGATGTTCTCTTGGGGTCTTACAGATCCTGTATTTTTAAATGCTTGTTCTGTCAGCACTTGACACCTGCACATTTTCAAAATCTTTTTTGATTTACACTGAAGCAGCTGGATTATGCCATCAGACAGCATGAACTCGATGCGAAACACTGCTATTGTCTGCGGGTTCCTGGTGTGCAAGGCAGGAGAGGGGAGCACACATACACTTGGATGAGATGAACCTTATTCCAACATCTTTCTGCTTAGAGAGACTGCAGCTTGGAGTCCCACTGTGTACCTGCAGGACAGCAGAGCCAGGTCCAAAAAACTGGATGTCTAAAACTAGGTTCCTAAATCAATGTTTGAGATGCCTAAAAAACAATCTCTTGTGAAATTTAGACTGCGAGAAAGCTTTTGTGAGACCAGTCAAAACTTTGGTACCTAATTTCAGGTTCCCATTTTAAGAAATCCTGGACAAGAACCAAACCCACCTTGATATTTAAATGCACTAAGGTGCATAAAAAAGTGACGAGGCCTGGACACCTGCACAAACAGCCAGGCAGGAGCAGTCAGTCATTCAGCCCCCCTGACGTACTGCTGTGGAAGAAACCTCACTGCTGAGGATAAAGATGGGCAAAGCACAGGAAATTTGCAGCTTTTTATGCACACAAAGCAAAAGGATTAAAAATACCATATAGAACAAAGATTTACAATGGAGCAGCCACACATCTCTGTAGAATGAACAAAGGTTTTATAAAAGAACAAATGACAAAATTATATATTTCCTGAGACTATAGGCAGCCCTAGAGACTTCTAAGTATTAGTCAGACCAAAGGCTGCCAGATGCTTCCAGAGCCCTGGCTGCTCGCTGGGGAGCTCAGGCCTTTCCAATGGGGCAAGGTAGGTCAGCTGGAGACTAAAGGGTACAGAGCTCCCGAGAGAAAGACTTTTTTGTTGTCTTTGGTTTTAACCATGTTTCCTTCAAAAGATGTGGTCTGAGGCTCCATTATGTTTTCTACTTATGGATTTGACTATGGAGAAATTAGTGACGTTTTTTCTTTTGACAATTTCCCTCACTTGAAGAGTTTTGCAAAAACCTAATGTCCAGTTAACTGTGGCTAGCCCATATCAGCAAATAACACTCCTCAGGTTTTGTCTTTAACAAACTAACAGGCCATCAGTCAGAAGAGCTTTCATTCCCATCCTCCATAAATTTTTCTTTTGCCCCACTCATTTCACAAAGTAAAGGAAACTAACAGCTGAATTATTCTCTTTTTTTTCACCTTTCCTCTAAATTCTTTATAGCTTAGATTTTACAATCTGAAGATCAAAGGTTACTCCTCATTTCCATATAAAAATACAGTGAGGTGATTTTGTACAATGGATATCTATCAACAAGAAATAATTTACCCTCAATAAATGCCTTTATCATGCCTTCCTCACCTCTAGCACAGTCCTTTCTCAGCCCCAAGCATTTCTAAGCATGCATCACCTGGTCTTCTCATCCCCATGACACTACTGCAGCCACGTGAGCTGAGCTGGTCTCAGTAAAAAGTGCTTTAGACACATTATATGATTTAACTTGTGTATATTTTTCAGTCTCTCTTTAAGTGACAACCAACAAAAAGTTCCCCAAATAATAAATAACCAAAACAATGTTTGAAGTCAAATTCTTGTATTTACTTACTTTGAGCTGTGTGTTTGAAGCAATGGGAATGGCTACATGGGCAATGCATGGACTCAAGAGTCAGATGTGACATGCCCCCAGAAACACAGTTCACTTTTGTGACCATCCATTCTCCAGAGAGCACTAGCAGGAGATGACAGAGGACTGTGAAAAAGAGAAGTTCATTACTTTAAAGTCTCAGAAAAAACCTCATAGAGAAACATGTAAAGAAATACAAAGCCAGAAAAGGCAAGGCTGTATTTCATTGGGAAAAGACACAACTCATTACTGCAAAAACACCCTTTATCTTCATGGGAATGCAGCTATGAAGCTCTTCCATGACTCCCAGTAAGGTTCAGAGCTTAGTGTTGGAGGCAACGCTTCCAGAAGCAACAGTCCATTCCCTATGATTTATTCAATTCAGAAAAAAAAGTTACATTCTTCATTACTCCATTTGTTCTTTGAAGTGATATAAGCCTTCACACATCAGTGAGAAATCTAGTTTTAAAAGTTATGTAAAATCCTCATATTTGGAAAAGCAAAAATCTGGGCACATAGAAGACCTGAGTGAGAAACAATGAAAACACCTGCATATCAGACTTGCACACAACTGTCTTTAAAGTCTCTATAAGAATGTACTTCAAATTACTATCAAATATTGCGCAATTACTTGTATTCAAAAATATTTATTTTTTATTTTATTGAACATTAACAGTACAATAATCTGAAAAATTCATACCTTTCTAAGATTATCCGATGAGATGACAATTTATAATATACTCCTAAGAACAGAAACTGTTGGTTTTACAAGATCCATTTTTCAGTTAATCCCAGGACCTCAGTTCAGGATACCATAATCTTCATTTATTTCATATCTTATGAAGATAACATAACTCTTAAGACAGATTTTACATGGTGAATTGCAATATGCTTGCTATATTTAAGATCCTGTTGAGATAGAGAAGTTTTTCATAGTTATATGTGTTAACATACATATCTGGCTCATTTTTTCTAGAAAGGGATGACAATGCACGCATATATGCATATATATAAAATAATATATATTTATATAGTTCTATATTTTAAAATATTAAAGAGAAGAGCTCCATTAAGGGCAATGATTTGTTTACATCTCAAGAATCTAATGTCCCACTACAACTCAGGACGGAGAACACAATAAAAACAAGAGATGAACAATTTACCAGCACTGAAGAATGCCTTAATGAGAGAGAGATGATTCTTACTTTTCTCTGAAACATATGTTCCTTCTCTTTTTGTATCACTGGCTCAGAAGAGGTGACTTCAGGTATCTGGTTAAACATAGCAAAGTGAAAAAATTGCACATTGTTGTCAGATGCTGCTAAGGTTGATATACAAAATACTGAACCCAATACAAGCAGATGATGATACTCTAACAGGATAAATTACTACAATAAGGTATTTTCCTGTAATTGCAGGAAGTTCTGTTGCTTCTTGTTAAATTTTCTACAAAATACACAAGCTTGTATATATGAATATATATGAATTCATATGCCAAACCCATCTGAACTGAGCAGTTCCAACCCCTTTACCTATGGCCTTCTGCATACCAGCTGACAAGAGTCCCTTCTCACCATGACATATCCTCACACCTTCCCTTTTCCCAAGAGCACCTGCCTCTTCCCAGCCATGTTGTGAAAGCAGAGGCTCAATGCATGGGTCCAAGGACAGCTTTACAATGTAGGAGCAGCCAGGATTGGGATAGGTTCTGTGAGCCACTCCAAGATGCTGCACTCCTCTGCCACACTACACCATCCAGAATCAGCAGTACTCATGCAGTTGCTTGGTTTTTTTCTTCCATGCTACAGGAGCATATAGTAAGTTTCAGACTGGATGACCTGATATTTTCAGCTGCTTGTTAATACTCAAATAATAATTTAGTACATGTGAATAAATAAAACCGTATGCTATCAGACCTCTGTGCAGATCCTGATCACACACATGCATATTCTGTGATACCAAATGGAAAGGGTTTACCTTCAGTTCTAAGACCAAGTACTGCCATTGCCTAGTACAGTCAAATGTAACTGCTCTGAGACACAAGACAGATGGGATAGAGAGATTTGAAGTGCTACAAATAAAATCTAAAACTGAACTTTTAAATATTCATTCTGAACTATAAAGAGAGCTGTGGCTTTTGTGTGCTACAGATGGCTTGGAAATGCAGTGCAAACAAAGGACCAATTTTTGAATACTCATAGCTGCTCTACCATAATAGCTGGAGGTCCAAAACTCCAGGGGTTTGAGATGATTCAACTAGATCCTCTTACCTGCCAAATTTCATCAAAGCAACATTGCTTTTACCATCTTATAGGGATGAAAGAAATATGAATAGTGTGGGGTTTTTTAATGAAACGTGGACTGCTTAAGCTTGAACAAAAAATTACAATATGAATGGAAAGTGCAAGGTAAAGGGAAAACCATCTTTTTATCATACATACTTAAATCATCGTATAAAATGAAATCTGTACTTTTTATAGATTGAAAGATTAAACAGAAATATTTGGTAGATTTAGATAAATGAAGGAAATAAAACAAAAAATAAGCATAATAAAAATCCCTGCCAGTCATAATCAATGAGAAACTGCTGACTGATTGCCAAGTATGGCCTTAGGTTTAAATCTAGGAGAGACACATGTGTTTCTTTGTAAGGTAGTGGGGCATGACCTCATCAATCAGAGATTATCCTCTGCATAATAGTTTATGGAAAGAAACCACTAACGCCAACTCCTCATCTGCCTTCCAGACAGAGGCAAGCTGATACAAATACAGCTGGAAAGGGACTAAGCCCAACTAACTCTGCTGCTAAAACCATACACTTCTGCATTTACATAGCAGTAAATGAGCATTTTCTGATGCTATTAACCACTAGCATAGATTATGAAGTCTCTGGCTCTAGAGAGGCTATAGTCTCCCACCTTTTCTATGTATTTGAGCTTCTACAAGAATGGAAGTGGACAACAAAATCCAGAGAGAGGTGAAGTGGAGAGGGAGCAGGGATCACCTGAGAGGGAGAGAGGACCCCTGAACTGACAACAGGCCTCCAAACACATGCACCACGGAGACAAACACACAGCACTGAATCACAGATAGAAGCCAGGGTTATGCGTAATTGTGAGGTGCTACTGCCAACTGAAGGGAGAGAAAGTGGAGGAATAGGAGGAGAAGGCATGAAGGGCTTGATAGAATATTTAACCGTCCCGTAATGACAGTGAGAGCCAAGAGTCTGTTGCAGGCTGATAGCAAGCAATGGGTGGAAGAGGCCTGATGACAAACAGGTTATGTTATCTGTGAAATCAGAGGAATTAGCAAGGAGGGATGCACAGAGGGAGGCTTCCTGGACAGCATGAGCTCTTGGGGAAGGGATGGTTACCACAACACTTTGCATAGACCTAGTGCTGAATTTGTCAAGGTTAGAGAAAAGGATTTTGTAAAAAATCAAGATAAGATGATGGGAGTTGGGGCAAACATTTTAATTGCTTCCAAACAAGACAGAAAAAGTGGCAAATTATGGCAGGGAACCAGCCTGCTGGTTTGGGAAACGGCCCAGGTAAGAAGTATGAACTGAAGAACAAACCCGCAACCTAGTTGAAGAGATGCAGGATCCTGCACTGCTAGCAGGAAGAAAGGAAGGACTTGGTAAAACTTGAGGAAGCAAGCAAGAGGACTATGTTTGGCTGGTGCCAGATCTGGATCCACCAAGGGGCAAGCAGGGATTGCAGCCTGACAGTCTGGCTTGGCCTCTGTTCACAGCTAAGGCAAAAGAGCAGCAGATGAACAAAGAGGAAAGGACAGGATGCTGCAGCAGAAAGGAGAGCTTTTCCAATGACCTCACTGTCCTTTTGAGAGTAACTTCTTTCCAGGACAGAGCGTCCCAATGGGATACTTAAATGCCTTCATCATAGTACAGTATTCAGAGATAAAACCAAACAACTTTTCATGAAATCTGCCTCCAATAAAAACATCTTTATTGCCCTGGGCTAATGTGTAAGTTAGAGAGAGATTATGGTTCAGCTTCTATAGCCGTTTTATGTAATAGGAAAAAAAATCCATAGGGACCTCATCTGTTAGTCCTCTAAAATATAAAATGAAGTTTTAAGCTACACTTCATCATGGTAATGGGCTATCAGCTATTTTCCTAAACCCTCAGACTCACTGCTGTCATTCTAGGCAGAGCCAGACAACCTGACTTAATCATCTTCTTGTGACTTGCTGCACTGTGCCCCTTCCTTTTGAACATATATAAATCCTAATTATTTTTTAATCCTTTACTAAAACATCAGCAAAATGACTGCTACCCTTGTGGCATACAGATGTGGATGTTTATAGGCACAGGAACCACAGTGCCTCCTTCTCTGGGGCTGTGTGTCTCTGCAGGACTTGGCAGAGGGTACCATTGCCTCTCTAGGAGCAATCCTCACCTAGTTTCTCGTACTCCTCTTCTGCAGGGACAGCAAGCATTATAGCAAGGACATATTTGTGTGTTGTAAATCTACAGTGACTGGTGTTAAAATAACGAAAGTCTAACCATTAGGTAAATTTTGTTGTCTACAAATGTGTGCATTTCAATATTTACCCAAACTGCCAGTCCCCTTACAGGATATGGTTTCCTCGAGGACACCCTGATCTGCACCTGTCATCCTGTGCCTTCTTATGGGCTGCCTCTGCCCTTCTCATCTGCTGGAAATGAGGTTCCTCTCTGTTTCCCTTCCCTCCAGTGTACCACCACCTCCAGCCTAAATGTGCATACCCAAGCTTGCCCATACTATGCATTACTAAGATAAAAAGCTATGGCTTCAAAAGCACTGCCTGTACCCTGGTCTCTTTGCTTCTGTTGATAAAGTGGGAATGGTCACACAGTGCCACGGGCAGGAGATACACATACAGAGAGAATGGGTTCATATTGCATTCACAAATCACCCTGTGTCCCCAAAGAAAAGGACGGTCCAGTTCCTAGAGTTGTTCTAATGTGTGCGACTGAGCAGGACCTGTGCTTATAAAGAGATTTTGGACTCTCAGAGCCAAATCACTATATAAAGTGTAAATTCAGGCACTGACATTCCTTTACACTGCCATGCAGAAGCTGGGACCATGAGCATCTCACCACTCTTCCTTTCCAACTCTGCTCCATATGCATTTTCCATTCCTGTCATGAAAATAAACAAACCAGAGGCAACTCGTGCTGCCTACTTTAATGTCCCAATTCCCTGGCCTATGAAAGACTATCTACATTGCAGTATATTTCTGTCCAAGCCTTAACAGTTAACTCTCCCCCAGGAATCGCTTGTTATTGGGTGAAGAAACACTGAAAAATCAGGCCCCTCACTGCAGTTGTTTATAGATCAGATCACCAATTCTGGAAGACCAATGGGATAAACGTGGCCCAAACTGTTTCCTGTATCATCACAGTAAACTTACAATGATACTCTTACAAAATGTACTTTAATTGGAGGAACTTACTTTTTAATTTGTGATTTTAAATGCTAGCATGTTATAACTTTCAGATGAACATTTCTATAAAGATAATTACATATGGCAAGACAGAAAAACTTTTTAAAACATTTTCTCTTGAATGTGTGCCTGAATTCATTTACAACTGTTGCTGCTTTAAACACTTCAGGCAGAATAAGTGGATGGCACTAAACAGCTTAGCTGCAATTATTATGGAATGTCTGAGGTATAATTTCCCCTGCGGTTTTGTTAGGCGTGCAAAATTCATAATTCTGATTTGTGGCAGGTACTTATTACCCATCGCAGGTGGAGATATGCAAATATTATTCTAGTAGGGGTGAACAGCCTTTATTTCAGTATTCAGCTATTAACGAGATTTGTGAGTCTGGTACTCTGGGGCCATTTAATTAATTAGATGGTACAGATAAAATATAAATTGTTTTGTAGGCTACACAATTCCAGTTCTAGAAGATATAAAATATGGCTAAGTGAACTTAGTATGGACTGATTTGTTGTTTCATGTATGGCACAGGGTGCAGGCAAATTCTGCCTGTTATTTTTGCTTATAATAATCCTGTACAGTATCCTTGCATTGTCAAGCATTGTGGGAAAGGGATGTTATTTATTTGTCATTATTATTAAGAATGTCTATCAGTTATCCCGATTATAAAAAATTGCTGGCTTGCATCAAACAGGCTTAAAAAAAGGCATGTTCTTTTATGGAAGCCAATATGTGCATGTTTCAGAATAAGCTTTTCAAGACATTTAGATTTGGTAGGATATTACTGTCTCAAGGTCTGACACTTCTGTTTTAAATAAACCAGTTCCATGGGATAGATAATCTGAACTTGCTTGGGGGGAATAGAGAGGGAAACTACAGCAGCATATTAGCATCTATACTTTGAAAGAATTCTACTAATCGGTAGATTAGTATGATCTCTCCACTCCTCCAGAAGATTTCTGGAAAACCTCAAATGCAGGAATTGGGGCTGCAAAAAACCCAACATGCCTTTGTTCCCCCAAGTGATGGTTATAATGGCCACAATAAAAGAATCAGCATTTACCAGGAGTTACGGCAAACTACACAGTGAGACATTCACCCTACCCTTATATGGAGGAAATAAAATGCGTGAGGCATGAGACCGGAAATTGTTAGCAAACTGTCAGCATTTAAAGGCAAGCATTGACCATTATATTAGATTTAAATTGCGGTAAAATACTACACTACACAATTACAGTACTATAAACATTGAATGAAAACCAGTTAGTTTTACTAAAGTAGGAATATAAACAGCAGTCACTCTTATTGGTTTATTGAACATATTTTGGGGTCTATTCCAGCTGTCTTTATTAGCTCTAATGCAAATTATTTTACGCTGCTATTTTGCCAAGCCCTGGTAGCTGTACTGCTGCAAACAGGCCCTGCTGCTTTGTGTCTGCTGGAGACTTACTGACAAATATGATAAAGGATACATAAAATGAATAACACTACAGAACTGGCGCCACACGAGAAAATGAAAACTAGCAGGGGGAAATTATACTGTAAGCATAGAAGCTATTGCATGGTTTTGTACAGTGTAACTCAGAAGCATATAAGTTTAAAATTGGATACGTACCAGGAGTTGCTCTGGTCACTTCCCCACAGGGTGGGCAGGGCCGGTCGGGGAGTCGTGTTGCAGCTGACACAGCCCTGCAACAGGGTCCCCCTGAGAAGGCTGGAAGGAGATTCAGGAATGAGGGACCACACCAAGAGCTGGGGTTTGTCAAGAACAGGAAGAGTCTCATGAAGTTGGGAGCAGATTGGACCAGGCCAAGAATGTCTGAGTGGGATGAGCTTCTGGCATGGGAAAAGGTCTGCAAAGACATAAGCACTGCTTTTTATCCAACAAAACTGCTTCTGACTTTGGAGACATCCTTCATGGGAGAGCTGCAAACCTGATGACTTCAAATAGAGCTAGCGATGACCTGGGAATATGGCTGCAGAAATAAATAAGCGTAAGGTAGAAAGTAGAGCAAATTAAAAGGAGAAGGCATTGATTTGGATCTGAGGAAAAGGGACGGTCATATTTTGTGGGTGTACAGAATTGATCGCGTAAGATATTTGCTGTGGCTCAATTTTCAGTAAGAAAAGTCAATTGTGTTTGTGGCAAGAAATTCCCTGAAGCAGAGGAGGCTGCAAAACCAGAATGATGTGTGGGGAAAAGAGCTGTGAGTAACCGAGTCTGACAACAGGATTTCCAGCACAGGAGAGCAGTGGGTGTTTTCATTACAACACCAGCACACGTAACTTCGTGGTTTGGCTGAATTGTCAGCTGTGATTTGCACACTGAGAAACTTGGGGAATCTGAGTGTTGATGCAATGGCAATGCAAGAGGTATGCCTTCATGCTACACGTGTGGGAACACCTAGGAGCATCACAATACTCAATTCATAAACTAGCCCTGCAAGCAAGCACTAGAGATTGAGTGAATAGCTTGTATAGACAAACTGCATAGCACAGTGACCAGAACTAGAGGAAATCTCAAGGAAGAAAACATATTTTAGCTAAATACAGAACCAGATATATGACAGTGATAGGTATGGAAATGTTTTAATAGATAAATAATAAATACTTACGATGTTCAGACACAATGAGGCCATGTTACCTGCAGGCTTTAGACAAAATGCAAAAGAGAGTCAAACTCACTTCAATCTCACCTCTCAGAGCAGCTGCAAAACATGGACTTCACCTCCTCCACATAACAGCAAATTGTTTAGGAAAAATACTGCCTTGATTTCCACAGAATAAATACACCAGAAAAACATTGCGCATTTAAATACCTTAAATTGGATAAACAATACCTTATGGGCACAACCTATAAAAGGCCATTCCTGCAGATGATGAAATCTAGAAAACAGTTTTAATTAAATCTTTCCAAGGACTTCATAAAAACCCAGGCACAGCAGCAGTGCTGCATGCAGTACCTCCACAGCAGCCCTGAGCTATACAGTCCAAAATGAGGGAGAAGTTCTAGTACTTTCTTTTTTTTTTATAGGTATGCACAGACAAACACATCATTAGTTCAAAATCAATGCACAAATGAGAGATGTGATCAGAGAATTACATCTATTCACGGTAGCACAGAGAGCAGCTCCATGGGCCTAGGGCAGTTCTGAGCTGTCGAGGGGAGCAGCGCTGCAGCAGGCAATTGATGCCTCTCAGCGCAGAAGGAACCACTGCCTGCTGGTAGGTGATTATCACCAGCATTTTTTCAGAATAATGTAAGTAAGCAACATTTTAGTTGGCACTATAATATCTAGCAGGCATAGTATTTGCAGAGGGATAATGGAGCAAAAATGCCTATCTGAGGAAGCTCTGCTCCACCTGAGAACACTGCTGGGCAGGCAGCACTCACTTCTTACAGTGAGAGCTCCTCAGTGCCAGAAACCCACTAGATGAGCCCAAACCTACATGCAGACAGCCAGGTGGCCAGCTGAGAGGAATCATAGCCACTTGAGACCACGTTCCTGTGTTGGACAGCAAGGCAGAAGCAGGAAGAGCCTGGGACCCACTGAGTGCCTACCAGGTCAGAGATACACAGTGCCTCAGCCACCATGGTGCTGCTGCACCAGGGTGTCCAGGATGAGCAGCACCACTTACTCTGGATTCAGCTGAAAACATACCTCACCAGAACATTAGCACAGCATTTCTGCATCCCTCTCAGGGTGCAGAAGCACTGGCAATCATGCAAAGAAGGACTGACTGGCCTTTTGGAGAGCACTGGAAATCATCCTAAAACTTTGTGCAGTATACATAGGTGATGAGTTAAACCAACAGCAGAGGGTGTATTTGAGAAGAAAACAATGAACAACAACAATAAAGCATTACCTTGGGTGAAAAATCCAATAACCAGCCTAAAACAAAACAGTGCCCAGCCCCATCAAACCACCAGTTTGTTGACAATTCCCTGCCTCCTATTATAACAGCTATGCTTATTCACATATAGCACTTTTTAAGCTGTACATTCAGCCAGCACAGCTCAGCATAGCTCCCCTGCCATCAAAGTATGGCAGGGCTGCAAACATGACTTCAGCAAGGTAAGATCAATTTACACACACTATGCAAGCATTCAAAAATTAATGCAACTAATCTCCTGGTTTCACCTGACAGGAGGTAAATTATTGATCTTCACAATATGAAAGCACCAAAAAAGAACAAACTCAGAACTGCACACTTTCATGTGCACCCTCGCCTCCCCTTGTCAAACTTAAAACAGCCATATCCAAAGGGCTGCAGGGAGATTTCAGAAACACATGTTCTCCCTGTACAATTTAATCACAGTGTGAGCAAAAGGGAGATGCTCCAAGAAGCCAATGGTTGTGTTGAACAAGAAACAGCATCACCCAAACTCATGGCACAAGCTGATGCTTACAGAGATACACACAGGGAGACTGGCAGTTTAGGCCAGTTTAGGCTATCAGAGCCTTTCCTTAATCTTCAACATGCAATTGAGGATGTGCAGCCCTACAGCCAAAGCCTGGTACAGTCACTGGTACATCACTCCAGGGACAAGCCTGCTTTATAAACCAAACTTCCTTTTTCCCCCTTTTCCCTTCTCTCATGCCAACTTCCTCCAATGCAACATAAAGCACAGCTCCTGTAAAACCACTGCAGAGGCTGGCACTCTATGGGATGAAAGTGACTGCCCCCCTCACAGCTGCCTGCTCTCCTCGACGCACACCCACGGCAGAGCAGCATGAGGATTTCCATCCTCAATAGGCAATACGTATGAGAGGACCAGAAAATAACCTTATCAGTAGTGCCTGATATTTTTCCTACTTTTTAGATGTCTACATTGTGGGAAAAAAAAAAGAGCAATTCCTCCAGGACAGGTTGTTGTTCCTTGACCCTAAACACAGAGCATTACATCAGGCTACAGAAAGTCACAAGATGTGGGTTAACATCTGCTGATATTAGCTAAAAATCTAATTTTCTATTCTTAGTTATCTCTTCTGCTCCGCACATCATGTGCACTGATTTGTTGTATGGATTAAAAAGGTTGAATGATCTGAGCCCAGGAAAATTTTTCATTAAAGACACTGAAACTAACTTCTTTTTTTTTTTTCCATTTTGCCTTTTAAGCCTGAAAATTCCAGGGTACACCACAGCTTTCCAATGTATTTCAGTAGGTGTCACAGCCTCCACCAGGTGCATCACACTCTTCACAAAGCCCATCACTGAAGGAGGAGTGTTCCCAAACTACATCAAAACCACATTATTCCAAACTTCACTTCTGTATTTAGTATGCCATATTCAATTTCGTCTCCCAAAAAACGATCCTGCTCTTTGCTGTAAAGGGACAAGCTTGCCTCCCTGTGCTGTAAGGAGAAACAATATCCTGCACACTCAGTCTTTGAGCAGAGTTTGACCACAGGATGATGGAGAACCTCAGTGTATTGCTGTGACATGGTCTTTTTCGAAACGCACTCAGGAGTGAATTTTGCATTTTACCAAAACACTGCACATCACAGAGCACAGACACAATTTCATGAGCTAACCATACTATTGAGAACTTTTCTTAGTATTAATCCTTAACTTTTTCTGCATTTGCCTCAGGCCTTCGTTCTCGTTTCCATCTCAGATGGTGAATAATTCTGCTGTCTTTTGCATTGTTTTTATCTTGAAGGTGTTATTGATTAAGAATAGGTCCTTAGGTCTTTCCAGTTCTATAGATCTCTTTGTATAATTTTCATCAAGTTATTTTTTTCTGCTGTTTTCTATAGTACTGCTTTCTCCTCCTGCCTTTCTACCTTTCTTCCAAAGGCTGGAAACAAGTGAAATGAGACTTAATACTCCTCTACTTACCCTGGCATTTAAGCTAGCACTTAACCTGAATATTGGCAGTAGTTCACATCTAACTGCTACACCATAATTGCCTATTCTGCCTTCAACATGCTCACATTAACCTGCAAAGCTTGTTTTAAAACAACAGTTCTACTCAAAACTTCCTTAGTAATTCCATACTAGTAAAATTCCTTTTTAAGAAAAAAAAACCTCTTTGGCTTAGGAAAATTTATAGCAACACTTTTCATTATTATTATTCTGTCAGCTCATCCCTTAGCAAAAGTATTGCTGCAGCCCCACTGGAAAGACTAATATATTTTGGTTATTTTATATTTATATTGTATGTATGTATTTCCAGGGGGAATACTATAGACAAACAATTATTTATTCTTCTCTTATTTTGCAACGTACCAAGTTCTTCCCCTTTAAGCTTATATACAGTACTTTCTTCTTTAATCTTGATTATGTTTCTTGATCAATCCCCTATTCTCAGTATAATCACAAACCTTCCCACCTCAATCCCCCTTTACCCTCTGCCTCTCACTCCTGTTCCAGCATTTACTTCTGTAAACTAGAGAGATGGAAGTAAATGAAAGACTTCTGCTTTCTTCTTTTTTTTATTATTATTTTATCAGAAGCTTATCATTTTCTCCAAGAATTGAAGTGTCACAGAGTATTGTCAAAGACTATGAGTAGTTTTTATCACATTTTCACCTCAATGCATTACAATTCACTTACATGACGTCTAATTTTAGCGCTTTTTAAATAATATTTTCTATGCCCTGAACAATGTCCTGAAATGACAACAACACCTTCAGCATACAAGTTACCTCAGCACTCAATGGTTTGCACTCTCTGTCCAACTCCGTATCAGTAATATCCTGTGTTGTACATCCCATTGCACCCCAAACGTGCCGCACTGACAGCCTCATTGGCTTGCATGAAGTTATGGAGAGGGTTATTTCCTTTTGGACAACCTCTGCCTTGTTTCCCAGCAGTCCATGAGTGCAGTGTTTCAAGGGTGCAGCTTCTCAGCTCTTGGGCATCCCTGTCACAGAAACAGCAGAAATTGTGTCTTGCCTCAGATCCTTGAAACCACTGCATTCCCACCACCAATGCCATAAATGCAGCTTCAGTGCATTGTGCTGTGCTGCAAGCACAGGGTGGGAAAATGCACCTCAACCAAGTGCCCAGCAGGGATTTGTTGACTGCTGTTTTTAGCAGAAAGCAAGGATTTGTTTCAGCACTCAGCCACAAATTAACATGGTTGCAACATACGCAAACCATTGCTTACCCAGAGGTCTTGTACCCTTTCTGAAAGGGAAATGGCCCCACGCGTGTGGTTGTCCTGTCATTTTAGCCAAGTGGCTTTTCCTGTGGGCAAGAACAACTATGGAAAGAATTGACAAGATCCTATTATTTTGTCCAATGATTTAGAGCTGATATTAAATCCTCAGTAGCATTAAAATCACTGTACCTTTCACTGTAGGTTTTGCAGTACCTGTATGCATACAGATTAGAGCAGGACATTTGTGAATAGTACCTCTAGATAATGCATGACAATCTGATGTACATTTTCTGTTAGTCTTAGTAAGGTTATTTAACCTTTAAAAGCTCAGAACTTGCATTCTACAGATTTTATGAAAACTTAACTAACCAAATCATACATCTAGAAAGTAATTCAGCACCAAACAAAAGATTTCACAATTGTTTTCTAGTATCCATAAGGAATAGTAGCATAAGAGATTACTGTAGGGAAGGCTCTCCTTGTGCTTCCATTAGAAAACACAGACAAACCCATTTTGATGTCAGTGGCAGAGGGTTTGGCATTAGAGGCCTTCTATGTGAAAAGTAGAAAATTAATAAAGTAAATACATATGTACAATTAGACCAAACAATTTCATTTAGTGCCTTCTGCATGGTAAAACAAAACTTGTTGTTTGCTGATCACATGCTAAAGGCAAATCTTTTGTAGCTGACTGGGGGTTGCTGTCAACAAGAAAGGAGAACAGACCAGCTGAGGCAGCTGTATGTAGGGAGATGCAGCATCCTGCACAGGGGCTGCAAGTACAGACTGCAGGGCTCCATCTGATGGAAACCCTAATGGGACACATTTAACACCTTCATATAGGAAGGCACATAAATAATATGTATAGCTTTGTTTATGCACAATTCAAGGTTTACACTGCCAATTTGTAGCACAGAGATTTTACTGCATACAAAAATTACTGTGTGTCTGTTTGATGGTAGGAATATCCATATGAAAGCAGGTCAACCAGCAGCTGGGGCACAGCTTGATGAATTACGGAAGATTTTATGACATCTTTTTAATTTGATTTTTACTTCTAAAGAAGAACTTTCTGGTGTGACAAGTACAAGCCAAGTATTAACTATTAAACAAAAGGGGGAATATTTTGGTTAACAGTCTTTTACTCTCTTTTTGAATGTCAGCACATGTCCCTCTGGCAGATTCCATAAATTCAAGAGCTACCAGATGGTTGCGTAACAGCAATGCCCAAAATACACTCTAGAAATTAAAGAATCACAAGAGAAGACAATGAGTGGATCGCTAAGAGACATGAACAACATCTACTCTCAGTCATCACTTCCATTAGGTGGACAGAGCAATTTAAAACAGTGCCAAGAATGGCACATATTCCACCTGGAAGACAGTAAATAAAGCACAGCCTGCCCGGGTAGGATGCAACACTAGACATAGCAGCACACTGCAGATACAGCTTGAAATGTATATATTTTAGAAAAGCTGCTTTTAAAATCAAGATAATGGAAATGAATAGAAAATGCCAAGAATAATTTTCTCACAGCATTTGCCTCTGGGAATGATTTATCTCCACATACAATGCTCATTTGGGTTTTGAAACTTAACACAAGATTTTTCTTTTTTTTTAACTAGACATTTTACATATACTCTCTTCCAAATCTATACTCAGCTTCTTTTATGTTTTAGGTATTTTGGGATTTTTTAAAAGTTATTTTATTTTTACTATATTCAGTAACTTTCCCACTTAAAAGCAGTGTTACAAGAAGTGTCCTCAGTTACAGGGTGTGCAATTCAGACATCAGGGATATGTAGATAACACATTATTCACAGTTTCAGTTTTTCCCATTCCAGTTAGTAGCTGCTGTACAAAACCTTGCCTGACAATGGTATTTTTGTGAACACTTAACTCCCATCAACAGTACATCATTGATTTAGGGGATGTGCTCTAAGTGAATATTTATATTCTGAATTTCTGAGAAAAGAAAATGTTATCCAGGAAATATATATATGCTAGCATGAAGCATTCTCTAGGAGAGGGCAGCAGTACATGACTTAGAGTCAGCCACCACAGCTTTTACATAAAAGAATTTAAGAGGTGTGAACAGCAGGGCACTGAGTGCTGAGAGAGGCAAGGATATAGGACTGGTGTTTGTGAATAGGACAGTGCTACAGGCTGAAGCCATTCACGGTGCAGAAGCACATGTTTACAAGATCTCAGCTTGTAAACAGCAGGGCTTTAAGCAGGCAGAGAAGAGTTCATGTTCCCGAGAAGGGAATGCAGCACAAAATGTCCTGCTTCTTCACAGAGAGTCACCCTGCTTGCAGCTGTCTTAAATTAGAGGCACAGCCATTGTTCCAATGGATAATCAGGGCTAAGAGCTTTTTTAGGGCATCTCTTGACAGCATGAGGGCTCGTACAATTCAGCATGTCAGTTTAGCTGCACTGAAAGTCTGAAAAGGCCAAATTATACTTTTATTTTCTTTCTGTATTTTATTACAAAGATACTAAGAGTATCAACAGGAATCATTTGATGATAGGATTAAAAAGGTGTTAACGCTTCTTAATGAGATCAATCACATTCAGAAAAAAAACTTATCAGGAGGGAGTCAGAGGAGGGATCTGAGAACAGGGTAAATGTGAGTACAAAATTTAGTGTCCATAAAAAATTTCTTGCAGAGGTTTTTTTGAAATTCGCTCTAATATGTGCATAGTAGAGTCTGGAAGTCCATTAAGAAGAAAACTATAGTATTCCAATTTTGAAATTAGAAGGCACCACCGTAATTAATGTTCCTTCCTCAGCGTCTCAGGGTCAATTGCAGTCACCTCACATTTCTGAGGAAGCAAGATGCTGATAGAGCAACATCAGAAATGAGTGCACTGAGGTAGAGCCCCAGATAATGGCAGGTACCTGCTGAAGTCATTGAAATGGGCCCAGCACTGCTACACAGCAGAGTTTCAGTTTGAATTCACTAGAAATGTATCTGCCTCCACTTTGCTATCCAAGACACTGTTTCCAGCAAGTAAAATGAATTATCAAATTGGAGACACCACAGTGAAGTAGTTGTAAACTAATATGTAATCTGTGCCATACAGGATATGGTAATAATAAATGTATTATGAAAAATAGCATAGAAATCCCCAAGAAACAAAATCTAGGCTCAACAAATAACAAAGAGCGAAAATAGTAGTTGGTAAGCATGCCTGATAAATGCCTTACAAATTATTCAACAACATCCTAAATTTAATTACTTAAGGTCTTCCTACAAAAATCCTTGCCTTTGCAGCCCAAATTTGAATATGACATGAGCAAAACATTCTAGTAATGCATCAACTAACCAAAAACTTACATTAACAAGTAGTAACAAACCAAAGCCATTTTCATGATCTAAAGCAGTAATTCTTTTCTTAGCACAGTATCAGGTTTGCTGTCCATGTTATCATGGACACACTGATTCAAAGTTCCACAAATGTTGATTCAAACTTCAAGCAAGCATCCTGTTCCACAGTGTTTCAGAGGATTATAATATTCAGAGTTTACTATTCTCCAAGTTCACTGACCACCCCCTGCACACTGAGGAAGCTCAGAAGACTCTGTAATTGGGATAACAGGTTGCCTAGTCCCCCCTCTGCAAACAGATGAGTATGATTATTCAGACTGTTCTTTTTTACTGCTATGACAAGGTTACATTTTGCACATTGACTTCTAAATTCACAATTCAACTGAGAACTGACATTTTGATTAGGAACCTACACCATGCTTGATTGCATATCCCACTCACCAACACAGGTTCATATGTCCTACAGGTAGCAGGGGCTGGTACACCAACATATTTCAGATAAACTGTCTGAATATACTGGCTCAACTGCACTGCAGCCACACTGCTCTTACTTGCAATCACCATCTCTAAAAAGTCTGATCACTATTAACATATACCATGGGAGATACTGCAGCACCTTCTCTCTCTACTTAAAACAACAGGAATAAGCCCAAGGAAGCTGCATATTTAAACAGCAACGCACCTGGTAGCAAATACAGTTTTCTGAACAGCACCACCAGAGCCAATGTAGCTCACCATCCCTCCAGTGCCTGCTTGCTGCACCCTCTGCATCCACACATACCACTGCCTACTACTTATCACAGTACTAAGAAGTATACACAGTGCTTAAGGAGCAATCATGCCAAAAGCACAGTCAGTCATGTTTCTTTTTTTCTGCACCACCACAAAATGCCTACACACACGTGGAGGAATAGGCATTGATCCATTCAAGTTCAAGGGTGGGGAGGAGATCTTATTCCATGACCCCAGCTCTCTATCTTGCTGCTGCTGCAATTTATACACTTTTAGGTACTCTCCTCCAATTCTACCAAACAAATCCCATGCCACTTTTTTCAGCTTATGCTCCTTTTTTCTTCAGTCCCATAGCATTCCCCATCCTGACTGCAACTGTACCACACAGTTTCTTTGCATCATTTTAATGCCATATTTCTTTCTAACTTTCTTGGGCGATACCTTCTTACTGATTAGGACTGCTCCAGCCTCATCAAGGCAAACAGGATTATTCAAGATAATTAACATTTCTATAGGGCACTGACAATTACACACAGATTTGAAACCCAGAATACAAAGAGCGACACCAATTACAATTCTAGGAGGATTCTCATTCATTATCATGTTTACTTGCAAACATGAAATTAGTGATGCCTGGATTAAGATTAGAAACAACACGAACTGTTATCACAAATAAAATCCTTTCAAGTGTAATTCACACAGAACACATGCATCTCTTAAAATATGAAAAATTATAGTATCAAGGACACTCTAATAGAGGGCATTTTTTTCTTAAGAGTAGAAATACAGATAGAGAGAAGAGATAAAATGGCTTATGATAATTTATTTAGATTTCTTGCTAGTAAGATACTTCTTTTAAAAGAGGCATAACAAGCTGTAAACCAAAGTATAATAGTTAAATATCATAATTCAGAAAACTTTTTAATCCCCCTAAAAAAACAAAGGTCACAACCTGAGTTTTTCTTGCTTCATAAAACTACATTTGAATGATAAAATTCACCTCAGTTGTTAGAAGTCAATTTCAAAGACAGTTTTGCTGTATGACAGAGGTTATGGGAAGAACACAGTATATGAAAGGCATTAAAGTTGTATTATACCCCTATAAAGACAGCACTTTTTCAACTGGTCGAAAACCTGAAGGTGATTATAAGTAAGAGAAAAAAAATAGCAATAATTAGCAGCATTTAGTAAGTCAGAAACAACAAACAGGAGCCAAGCAAATGGGGAGTTCTGAAAGGCGCATATGGCCTGCTTTCCTCTGACAAAAGGCCCCACAAGCAGAAAACAGTAACTGTGAGCAGTTAAAAACCCACCACCATCAGCCTTACAACCTGACAGTGGAACAGATCGTAGGGACTTAATTAATACACATGGTAGGAAACACATTTGAAAACAGGAGTTTTTAATTGAAATCTGTTCATTCAACCCCTTGGAAGATAACACACAGTTTTCTTTAAACAGGATTCAACAATCTCCCAAGCCATGACCACCCAACTCAAAGTCCCTGGGAAGACCCTCTCACTCCAAAACAGCTCTCATGACCAGGACAAATTCTCAACTGCTGCAGACTCCTGTTCTGCCTGGCCTGGCTTCACTTACACACAAGGCTGAAAAAAAGACATTAATTTTTAACATTCATACAAAGTAGTCTGAAAACCATCTAAGTCTTTCTTCATTTGATAAAGTTGATCCAAGGTACAAGATATAACTCTTTTGAAGACTGGGACTGTGATGTCCTTGGGTTTCCAGGACTGAGAGGGGAGAAAATAGGCAAACCAAAACTAAAACCAACAAGCCATTATTTCCTTTTTCTCAGGCCTGTTTTTGCCTCTGAGGATCAAAAGCTGCTTGCCTCCTGCTCTGAATATCTGCAAAACCGACAACACTGGGTCTTCCAGCCTTTGCTAGGGGTCATTGATTTTCCTGTTGTCATCACGTTAGTAATAATGCCTACCTTACTACATTACACTAGACATCATAACAGTGTGACAGACACAGTAAAGGCAATAAATACAAGGAAAGCTGTAAAGGGCCTCTACATGTAAACTGGAGTTCGGCTTATCAGGCCCATAGGGACCTTCCCAGAGCCTGGGGAGAGTGGTTGCCCAAGGCTGCAGTCCTCCAAATGCTGGTGGTGAGGCTGCAGAAGACTGAGAGGTATTGTTTCTAGAATATGATTTTAGATTACTTTTGCTCCTCATTTTAGGATAGCTATGGAAGAGTAACAAAGCCCTACACCAGATTTGTTCTTGAAGATGAAGTGAAAAAAAGTGTTTTGATTCCAGAACTAAATTTAGACCACAGCAATCTTGAAGTGAATACTCACAGAAATGAGCTGAGTTCTTTCTCACCTCTTCTTGTTTACAGTCTCATAAACTGGGATACCACACTACCAGTGTCACACAGGATGTCATTTTTTCTCTTGGCAAGTAAACACATGTGAAAGAAAAGACATTGCATTTATAATGATAGCAACAGAACTTGCTAACATAGGTTTTCCAGCTTTCAAAGGGCCAATTTCAGGTTTCTGATGTACAGTGCAGTGTCTTTTAGATCCACATGTATTTTTTCCACACTGCTGAGCACAGTTTAAAATGCAGAAGCAGCATAATTCAGTATTAGACTATTTCGCAGTACCACATGAGTTCAAAACAGAAGAAATAACATTAAAATCAGTGAAATCAATCAAATGAATTATCTGAAAATAAAATTAGAGTATAAAACAAAAGTAGGCATAGGAATAGACAGACTGTCTCTTCTTTTCCTCTTGGGACAGATTTCTTTTAGTATGGCTTCAGTCACTCGCCCTGACATTTCCTTGGACTCCCCAGAGCCGCTTGCAAACCTGGGTCAGGATTGAGCAGTGAAGTTAGAAGATGCTTCTTAGCATTTACTTAGCAAGAAACAAGGGAAAACAGCCATCTTCTTAAAGCACAGGATACCTAGGCATTTTGTGTGAATCTTCTTAATCTTTGATTTAATAGGTAAATAATTTTCAAGTACTTTTCAAATTTTTTAATTTCAAAACCACGTTCCATGCGGACATTTATATGTTAGCTCTCACGCTTAATTCTCACAGACTTTAGTCTTTCTCCTTTCCAGCACACTGCCAGCACCAGACTGCTGCTTGGCTCCTGCTCCTGACTCAGTTCCCTTGATTTGAAATAATTTCTCCCTTTCTCCTCAGATATTATCTGTAATGATTGATGGTCAGTAGCTGCTCTGCTCTGACAGCAGCTGGCAGCAGGCAGGGGGAGGCAGGGCTGCTGCAGAGCGCCCAACCTGTGGTTTCACCTGAAACCCAACACCAGGAGCGGTGAAAGCCAGAGCTTGAAGACAAGCAGCAAGGGGCATCTGTTGGCAGATCTCCATTCAGAAAGCAAAAGCCCACAGTGCAAGTTTGGCAAGCTCCTTCCAGCACAAAAGGAAAGTTTGGGGGTTTCCCCCCTTCACTGGGGTGTGCACCCTGGTTGGTGACGAGGTGTGTGAATCAGGAATACATTAGCAAAATATGATAGCAAAAAATGGAGTTTGTCACAAAAAGGAAAGAAAAATGAGGAAAGGAGTTATTCTTAAAGGCCTCCCTAAAGGGAGCAAACTTCTGTTTCTTATAAGCGGAATGAAAGGTTATTGCTCCTACATGACAAGACTAGCATTTTTTACATTCCCCTTTTCAATAACAGCAGCTAAATTCTCACAGGATTCAATGTTTACGCTCACAAAAATCAATTTTTCCCTTTTATTAAAAAATTATGTACAGTAAATTGCCGCTACAACACAATCTACATTGTTTAACATACCCTGCTTTGATTTACTGTTCCATTCATAATCTGCTGATGATTAAGCTTCTCAAAAACAATCCGCTAGCCTTTCTAAGTGATATCAAGTTGTTTGTTTTTAATCTGCTGAAAATCATCCTGTAGACAGATGCATTATTGAAGAATTACATTTTAATTTATTTTCATGCAGTGCCTGTGATGGGCATTTGGATTAACAGAGTACAATAATGCTTCTTTATGCCTGTATCTATTCAAATCAGAAATTACCTGCATACTCTGTCTCTGATGGTGGTCAAAAATTGTACAAAGAACTGAGAATAGTGCTTCTTAATATCACACAGCCCTGCTGCTCATCAATGAGTCTTTTTCTGTTCTAATGCTTTTGTCATGTATATGAAAGTCATTATGTAGTTTAGAAAACAGGAGATGAAGTGAAAGAGGAAGATCAGGGACCTGGGATGCATTAATATTCTACCAGCGTCAAAGATATTTCCCTCGAGGGGCTCCTACAGGCCACACTGTTATTACAGTGCCTATCCATTATCTTGTGCTGTACTTGGTATTAAGACAATAATGGAGAGAATAGGATTATGTGCAGATGATAGGAAATGCGAAGGCAATTCAGCAAGATAGGAAATGAATGGAGACATGATTCTTTCATCGAAGCTGGGGATGGTTTAGCATAGGGTAAGGGAGAAGATAAATGAAGCAAAATGAAATCTTTACAGGTTAGCTGGGGTAAAACGAGTGTTTACATAGAATCCGATGAGTTTAACCTTTTTGATACAGAATATTGCAGCATCTTTCTTTAATGCAGCAGTGTATATCCCTTCAGAGGTCTAGTTTGATCTGAAAACTTGTTCGACACACATGGGGAAATAACTGGTGTTAATTTGATAGAGGTGGCCTTGTGTAATGGATAACCCATTAATTCAATTCAAGAAAGGAAAAATTCTGAATGCCACTGCAGATTTCTGTATTTCAACTACAGGCTAGAAAAACCATGTCCTGCCCACCCAATGAAGAGACAGAAGATAAATAAAAAAAAAATTTAAAAAGCAGTAAAGAAGAATTTAGGATAAGCAAGAGAAAGGCTGATCCCACATCAAAATGCTCACGTTCTGCTTTACTATTGCACACCATTTCACAAGCAAGAGTGCAGCTGATAGCAAGTCACAAAGGCTAACAATTTTAGGAGGCCAGCAATGCATTATGATAGTGATAAACAAAGACAGGACCAGATTGTGTCATTTACAGACATTTCTGCGGCTTATGTCTGTCATATTTTTTTTAATTAGGATAAATCACACACACGCATTTGCAATAACAGCACAATGCCAAAAGAGATCATTTTTGCTCCCTAAAGCACAACTATAATTTTATTCCTTTTAGGCAGCACTTGAAGGCTTTCCTTCGGTTAGGTTAAAACCCAACAAAGTAGATCAGCAGCGTGATGCATCTAAAGGAGCGCAGACATCAGAGAGGCACGAGGCAGCTGTACCACACCACCCTTGCACTGGCTGGTGGGGATGGCAAGTTGGCAGCGCAGCGATTGACGCACGCGTCACAGAGCTGAAATGCCACCTTGCACGCGCCAAATCAAACCGAGGATCCTCACTGACAGAACTGCCAAGCGACGAAACGTGCCTGTACGCACAGCAGAGCTCCCAGCACAGACAAACCATGCTGAGATTGCTGTGCCACCGCAGGCCTGGCCCCGCATCAGGCACAGCCACACCAGCGCAGCTCCATGCTGCTCTCTGCTGCTGCCTCCCACTCACCGCCTCGCCATGCTTCCTCACTCCTCCCTTTGTCTTTGACTTAAACATCGGTTTGCCTTGGCTGGTGCTGCTGACTAAGC
>NW_008669871.1:41421-74149 GCF_000695815.1 Acanthisitta chloris | reverse complement strand
GCTGCCCCTGCCAGTGACAACCACCAGCTCTTACACCAATCTGATCCCTCAGCAAGGCTTCCCTGGGCTCTCCCACCCTCCTGGGGGCTCTGTCATTATGAGGTCTTTCTTCACTGGAGAGGTTTCCTGTATTTCACATTGGCAGTCCAGACCTCAAGCGAATGAAAACGATATGCCCCAGAAGCACATGTCCACATGTGGCAGTGCTTGCACTACATTGGCCACTGCCTGGGCAATGGCAGCTTTAAAAAAATTAAACTGATTTCTGAGCTTTTAGTCACATCCTGCATTACTTCATAGCACATCCTGAAAGGGGGCTAAGCCATCTATATAGCAATGAGGGAACCAGCATCTTGTGGCAGCCCCTGGGCAGGCAGTGGCAGGGTGGCAGGGCTCAGGGAGGAGAGCAAGCTGCCTCCTAGAGCAGAAATGTAAACTCCAGCAGCCCAGTAGAGCTGGAGGACACTTGATGTGAGGCCCTGCACCCCAGTTCAGCTAGGCTGGGGCAGGGGCCTGCCTGTGCCTCCTTGTCCCTGCCAGCTGCACCCAGAACTGGTACTCGACCTGCTCAGCCCTCATGGCCCCAGCAGTGAATAAAGTGGGACAGGGAGCTGCTGCATGGACCCTGAAAGCAGGAGGAAGGCTGGAAAGTTTTAATACTGACACACACAGGACTGGTAGCCCAGAGGCACACTACAAACACCAACTTGCTCAGGGCTCCAGAGCAAGGGGTTGAGACACCAAAATTGCCCAGCTCCAAGCAAGGAAGTCATCTTGTACCAATGACACACTCTTTTACATTTTTTCTGTTTCCCTTGGATCAATAGGTGTGAAAACCAGCCCCTCTATTTTTTTTTCAGCAGGGCCAGAATGAGGAAAGGCACACAGCACCAGCTGAATGTAGAGCATCCTCACTGCAGCTAGGACTGAGGACAAGGTTTTCCCTGGTGCCTTAAATCATTTTTTCTCATCAGCTTCAGGTGACAAGAAGCATTTCTGTGAAAGTGTGAATCAGCAAATTTGGAGAATTAGGAACATGGTCATGAATTTTACACAATGAACATAAATAAGGGGAGATATTAAATATCACCAGCAGAGCTAGGTGTCAGGATTACCCCTTGCACAGGCAGGTAGGGACTGTGCTGCATTGCTAGGGACTTTCTGCTCCCCCCCTCACATCAGATAGCACCACACACTCCAGAGTTATTTCTAGAAAACCCGCAAAGAAAACTGTCAGAGTATCTAGCCAGACAATTTTGTGTGGCTGGCCAGTTACTTAAAGAGTGTTTATAACCATGTTTTAATGCTTCTTAACATGATGAAAACTTATTTATATACATGTTTCATTATATTTAGAATTAACTAAGTATGTGTCTAGGCTGTCCCCTAAGAACACATGGGGGCAATGAGAAATAATGATGCATTATCTTGTCACCTTTTAATCTTATGTAATGTTACTAGTTTTTGTATTACCTGAAAGAGTTAACAAGAACAGCCAATTTAATTAATCTGCTCTACTTACTTTGTACACTGCCGTTTCTTTCTCAGCTGAGTGCAGGCTGACTACGCATTTGCACTAGAAATTGCAAGTGAGTGAAGCAAATACCTTCATGAGTCATAAACTTTACCAATCTCTTACATCAATATCTCTTGTCAGAAGTTAAAGGCAACCAATTGACAAAGTCACTTTCAAAAAATATGGATGGATTAAGTACACTCCAAACCACCAGTTTCAGCATGATAAGGTCTGACTGCTTTAAATGACCCAGAAGGTTGCCCTAGCATGGGGTAAGACCCACTTAGTTTGCTGCATCACATTTTATTGTCTGGTTTAAGAAACAGCTTAGGGATTTTTCACCTGGAAAGGCTGACTAGGTAGAAATAGTCTGTCCAGCTTTCGTAAGAGGAAACCCACTCCACCACGTAGTTCCACCCAAAGGCTAAGAGCTGTGAAAATTATACTACAATCAACTCCCCACAAGCAAATCATGCCCATGAACACAGATATGGCAGGTGTTCTGTGCCCTGCAATACATCCAAACACAAGAACACGTATACAAAGTCAAAGACACACTTCTGATTAATGGTGACCTTGGGGACAACCATGGACATGGCTCTGCTCTATTCCTCCTGCTCCCGTCTGCCTGCAGGTGACACACTAGGGTAAGGACTAGGCCCCAGGACTGCACAGACTGTCCCTATCCACCCTGTATGCCTTTGGCCTCTCTGGGATACCTCTGGCACTGCCACAATGGGACTCCTGCCCTAGCTGGTGTTGAGGTCTCTATTCCTGAAGAGGACTCCTATGTTACTCATAGCCCCCCACTAAAATACAGCCAAAGCTTTCAAGTGCTTCCCTACTAGGACTTCTGCAGGCAGGACAGGGTTATTTGGACCAGCATCAGACTGGAAAATCTTGAGAATTCTTCTGCTTCCATTCTTAAGACCAATGCATATTCAAATTGGGTGGAATGGGGTCAGAGAATTAGTTTAATGATTAAATCTATAATTCAATGGCTACAGTTTTTTCCTACAAGGCAACTCTAGGCTTGAGGAGGTTGTTTTCTTTCCTGCTGCCCCCAAGGAACACAAATACAGGCTAGAGAGTCAAGGTTTATGGGGAGAAGTAATAACTTTTATGAGACCAACTATTAGAGTTGGGGGAAAAATACGCAAGCAAATAAGCCATTCTTTAGGTCTGAAACAGAGGTTGCAAACTGCAGCAAAAGCATGCTGGAAAGATATGCTCTGGGTTGAAGTTATTATATTATATCATCAATTACATGTTAGGAGAGGAAAGGACAATTAGCATCTCTAGACCAGCAAGTGGCTACAGCACAGGGAGCCATGCAGGAGTCGCTCACCCTCATGGAACAGCAATGAGAGAAACAAAGATGGTTGGACAGGAGTGAAAAGTTAACAGGAGGGAAATGAAAATTTCAAAATTACATAAACCAATCCTTTTCTGTTGGGTCCCTGCTCTTTAGTATCTCCTAGACTGGGGAATTTTCATTTGCAGGTTTTCTCTTCAGAGTGTTTTGTAATCTGCTTTGAAATTCAGAATGTCAGAACAGACATTTCTGGGGAAAAAAATTGTTCAGCCTGTGATGTTTCTATACCTCCCTGAATGCCTGAAGGAATTCATTTTGGTGTATAGGGCTCATGAATCTTACTCACACCATTTCCCCAGATGCATCTGGTGCACTGGGTAAAGCCTACCACAGCACTGGTACCTATGTGCAGGGTGTCCATGCTGTGGAAAATTGAACTGCACTACAAAAATACTACACAGTGTCACTACATAGATTGAAATTGTGTGCTTATCACAAAAATATTAAAATAATTAATAGAAGTCTTTTTTTTTCTTCTTCTTGGCTTAGCTTTCATGGACTAACTCCATGAAAAATAATTTACTTATGCCCTCAGATTTTAGCTCCTCTGCTTTGCCCAATACATTCAAAATCATTGTGGACACCATCACAAAGAAGTCCAAAATAACATTTAGTCTGTAATCCTGTTTATGGAATATGAATGTCCCATTTTACACTCCTACATTCCAAAGCAGAAATACATTTATACACTCCTTTCCATTTCTAAACAGAAGGAGCCCAGAACACCTTTGTGAAAGTGAAATAATTGCTAAAATAATAACTACTATGTATCTCAGCAGACTGCGCCTGTGCTGGCTACCAGCTTTCTGCATCTCGACCTCTGGAGGAAGAATAAGAATGCTTGGAAACTTATAGAGCGGCAAGAAAATTATTATTTTCAATTATAGAAACTTTACCAAGTCTAACCTAAGGTAAGAAGTCAACCTTGTTTTGTTTGATCCAGTGGACGTGAAATGCCACCTTTCTGCTGACCTCAGTGACTTCCAGCTCAGACCCACCACCTCATTAAGACAATTCCAGCATTTCCATGCATGGAGCTGCTATGGGCAGAGCTGTCCATAACAAATGACCACTACCTGTACCCAGTTTCCTTAACTATCAGATATATTCAAAGAGAATTACAGGCTCCATTTATTAAAACAGCTAACAAAGGCAATGAAGAAAGCATAACACCAAGACAGAGTACACTTTATCAGAAATATTTTGCCTCTGCTAGCATGCATCTGGTTCACAGGTAACAAACTATTAGTCTGATACACCTGAACTGACAGCGCCACATGTTTATATGTCTTCTCTAATTGTAAGGAGCTGCTGGTTGCAATGTACCCCATTAGCTGCACCCAGAGAGCCTTTTTCAGTGAGAGCCATCTCCTTTCACAGCAAGCACCAAGGACACTGGTGGCTCTCAGACATTCCCAGACTCTAGGCTGGAGATAATCAGGGCACTAGTAGCTCTGTTCTCTACTCTCTTAATTGCTAAAGGATTAACAACCTTTACCCATCAAAAGACTTGCAAGGGAATGGTATTGGAGATCTAAAATCAGGCTGTATTTTGGTTGACATCATTTACCCTCCTCCAAAAGACAACATTTTCCTTGGCAGGTGGTAAGCACCACCTCCCACGTTCTACCGTAGATGCCACTAATTAAACCACAGTGAAATTCAGATAATTAGCAACCTTATTTAAAACGGCAGGTTACTCATTCCAAACCTTTATCCAGACAAAATGGTATTTAAGACATTTTTTAAATCTACTGTTTTCCATGCTTTTAAAGTTATTATTCTGTTCTAATAGAAAGAAAAGAAAAAATAAACAACAGAGCAGGACAAATCATACAGGAACCCAAAAGCAGGGCAAGCATTGACCACCAGTGTTTGCTAGAATTTGCACTGTTTGACCATGTGAACACTGCAAAGAGTATGTTCAATCTCTCATGTCTCTAGCAAAGACAGTCCTTCAGATTATAATGATATGACATTTTTATTCCATTTTAAATATAAAAGGTGATTTGCAAAACTGCTTCAATGCTTGCATACCTTTGGCGGGTGCTCTTTCTAACTTTCAGCAATGTATTACATTACCAACATTCAATATGCCTTGAATTATGTAATGCTTAAGCACACATTGTTGGTATTCCTGGAAAAGGAGATTTGTTTACGTTTAGGATTAATATAGGGATGGCATAATTACTGGGATGGAGGCATACCTATCCCACAGGAAATACTGCACATCCACCAAATCTTTCTGTTGCTCTGCTGGCTAATACCTCTGCTCACAGACAGGTGTAAGGGACTGCCCCACCTGCCCACTCATTCCACAATATTTCCACTGTTGTTCAAAACAGTGGCCATAGAGAATAAAAAAAAATCAATTCCCTTTTTCTCCTTGCCTGCAGCCACAACCGTCTAACACATCCCCTTCCCATCACTCTCTGCCATGTTCAGCGAAGAGGATGCAAGTCAGGCAGGGTTGCCAAAGCTGCTTTGCTGTGGGACCACAGTTGACCCTTGCTCATTACACTGCAATTCATCTGGGAACTGGGGTGCATGGTTGCAAGCTTTGCCCTCTGCTGCCTACAGCCTTTGAGCACCCCTAATTACCGTTAGTCAGCTGTTCTCCCCCTTCTACACACCTCTAATCACACTTCTCCCTCATCAAGCTGGGAGCTCTGCAGGGGTTAACTCTGAAAAATTTTACAGTAAAGGCAGCTTTTATTGTAGTGGCAATTACAGAAAGAGAAAAAGCAATTTAGTCTTTTATGTGGCTCACAGTTTCATTAATGCCATACACTTTTAGCCAACTTGAGTTGTTATGCATTAACTCACAAAGGCATGGTACACAAACACTGCTAAAATAAAAAAATAACATAAGACAGGGCAAACTTGAACTCCTGAAACATAGGCTCAATTCCTCAAATACCAATAATGCTTTTATATAACAGCTTTATTAGTGCCCTCACCATCAAGCCAAATTCACTATGAAGTAAAATGCTCGAACAAGGCTGCAGAAAAAAGGAAATAAGTTTTTAAAAATTCTGCAAAGAATTCATTACTCCTCTTGAGTTGTGCTGGGGAATTCTGCTCCTAGTGCTTGCTGCATCTCTTGTCATGTGACAACAAAAGGAACTTAGGTAAAATACAACATGCTGCAGCACTAGTAGCTACACAGCAGTGTATATCTTTCAGTCCTCCCTACACAGTCCATGCTTCCAATCTGCTGGTAACAGTGGCCATGAAATCAGCAGTCACTTGAGTACTTCTCATGCATCCACTATGTTTCTGAATATCAGCCTCCTCTTTCCCAGCTTTCTAGTGAGGGATTTCTTGCGCCACAGAGAGAAAGAGTCCACTGTGCTCAGCCATTCCAGAGCATCGGCACCAACATTCTGTGGAGACTCACCAGCCTAACATAGTCTAAGCATAAATCTACTTCCTTTTGCTGCACACTGAGACCTGTTGTGCAAGGCCAAGAAGTGGCTGTGGGACTTCCTTATCATAGCAGCTTCACAAAGCTGTAGATGGTGTCCTGAGATAGCTGGCAACTACCAGCCAGGAGGCAAGCATCATAGAATCATAAAGGTTGGAAAAGACCTCAAGATCATAAAGTCCAACTTTTGACAAAATGCCACCATGCCAAATAAACCATAGCACTTAGAAGCCCATAAAGTAGTTTCTTGAACACTTGCAAGGATGGTAACTCCACCATCTCTCTGGGCAGCATATCCCAATGCTTAACCACCCTTTCAGTGAAGAAATTCTTCCTGATGTCCCACCTGAAGCTCCCCTGGGATGGTTGTAAAGAGTGATAAGGTCTTCCCTCAGCTTTCTTTTCTCCAGACTAAACAACCCCAGCTCCCCCAGCTGCTCCTCATGTGACTTACAGTCATGCTGATGACATCTTCTATTCCATTTGACTTGGTGGCCAGTTGAATCAGTTGAGCTGCAACAAGGACTCTCATTGCCATGGAACATCCCTGGTGTGTTCTGTTCACTTCTGTGGTGTAATCTATTCAGAATAGGACTTCCATAATCTTTGTTTCTGATGACATTGTACAGCATTGCATGCCTCCAGCACTATCCAGTCCAGCTGACCATTACCAGCTGTCTGGCATGAAAAATGCCATTCTTTCAAAGAAATCTGTTCCAAGGACAGACTGGAGAAAGGTCTTGTCAGTGTTTCCTCTTCCCTTCCTTTCCATAAATTATAGGATCAAACCTCTCCACGCAAGTTGAGATGTTTTCAGCATTCTGCTGATTTTAAAACCGAGTTAGGGAATGTTCCTCCAAAGTAATTAGCATCCTTTTATTTTTGGCCTGAAAAATAGCACAGAGGACAGGCTGAACTAAGAGTAATCACTGGAATTATTTTTCTTGAGCCTCAGCTCCAAAATTCTAGAATTTGGAACTGTGTGTAAAGAGTTGGTGGTGTTGCAGTACCCCACATGCATGCAGATGCCAAGCACATATACTGAGGCTTTCCAATTATTTCTGGGCAGTGCAGTCACAAATAAAGAATTAACTTTGTTATCCTGTGGGATCAGGATGTATATGAACAACTTAACAAAGCAGTTCTTGCTTATCACTTAACATGGTTACACTAAAACCCATATCAGATTAAGGGCATGACTACATGACTATGCTTTAAGTAAAGCTAGTACCAGATATCTATGTCTATGGGTTTTCTACAAAAGATCATCCAGGGAAGTTAAGATAAACCAACTAAACCCATGATGATAATGCATGTAAGTCAAAATGCATTAAATCCCTGTGTGGATATTCTCACTGAGAGGTAAAGTGGTCTGACTTTACTGTAAAAGAGGATTAAGCTACCATGAACTATGGCCATTTTCCTTTTGAATTAGATGATCCACAGAGGAGCTTAAAGCACTGTAGGCTTGGTGCGCTTACTTCACGCATTTCCTTCATTTATCTGAATTTTCCTATAATTGAAACAAGCCTTGGTTAGCCAAAAGTCTCCTTTACTGTATTGCTGGCTGATATTAAACCACATTACCTATTTGCTTGGTTTAAAAATGTACTATAAAAAACTGCTAAAGCTGTTTTACAAAGAGCAAAAACAGAGCCATCCCCTTAAACTGCAGAGGAAAACAGGCAAGAGGCACAGAACCTGGGATACCTGACAGGATCACCAACTGGTGTGCTCATTCCAAGCTGTTGCTAACCTTGAAAAGAAAAAAAAGAAACAAATACATCCCTCTGGAAACATCTCCTTTGACACAAAAAGGCAAACAAGCAAGGCAGACTCATGGGACAAAGTTGGGGTGGAAGGCATCTTTGTCCCCCTACTTGAGCTGGGCAGGCACAGCACTGGAGTACACATCACTGAACAGAGGTGCCCTGATTTCAGTTGGGATAGAAATAATTTTCTTCCTAGCACACTACAGTGCTGTGTTTTGATTTTACTATGAGAATAATGTGCATAACACACTAATGGTTAAGTTGTTGCTAGGTAGTGCTTACTCAAATCTTACTTTATCAAGGATTTTTCCATTTCCCCTGCTCTGCCAGTGAGCAGGTGCACATAAAACTGGGAGGGAGCATCGCCAGGACAGCTGACCTGAACTGGCCAGAGGGATGTTCCACACCACAGAATGTCATATGCAGTATATGGGCTGGAGGGAGTTGGCTGGGAGCCACCAATCACTCCTCAGGGCTGGGCTAGGCTGGGCATCAGTCAGCAAGTGATGAGCAACTGTATCATGTACCGCTTGTGTTTCTTGGATTTTAGCCCCTCTTTTTCCTTTTATTAGTACTACTTGTTTGTGGGGGTTTTTTGTTTGGTTTTTTTAAACTTTATTTCGATTATTAAGCTGTTCTTATCTCAACCCATGGGGTTCATCTTTTTTCTGATTCTCCTCCCTATTTCACCAGGTACTGTGTGGTACCTAATTGCTGTCTATAGTTAAGTTATGACAAGAAAATACATTTTTAGAGGTTAAATAAGATGCACACTGAAGTTTATCCATCCTAGGCTCAGAGATGAAATGCCAACTAATGGACAAGAAAAAGCAAACATTTCCTTGATCTGATACTGACTCTGGTGTTAGTTTATCTGAATGATAAATTTTACACTTGATTAAAATGAAATTAATACAGTTCACACTTCCAAGACTTGACATGGCACTTAGTGCTATGGTCTAGCTGACGTGGTGTTAGGTCATAGGTTGAACTTGATGATCTCAGAGGTCTTTCCAACACAATTGATTCTGTAAAGATTCCTCTTGATCGCTAAAAAGTAGTTTGGCTTTAAATGTGTCAACAGAGCAAAGCAACTTACTCTTAAAATATTGTCTTTATCCAGTTTTCCCCAGAGCAGATATAACCATTTACCTCTAATACAGATTTTGTGCTAACCTCTCTATTGCTATTCCCTATGGATCTGAGTTACTAACATTGACTGTGGAAAGTTTAAGAGAAATCTAACACACACAGATGTTAAGCTTCCCTACTTCATTTTTTATTTTTCCTTTGTTAATCCTTGACCTTCCCCCAAAAGAACAAGAAAGAATCTGCCTACCCAAATAGGCAGCAGCTGCCAGACCCACTGCTGGCCTCACACCTGCAATCCAGATGCCAGCTACAGCAGCAGCTCTGAGCACCTGGTGTGGAAGCATCAGCTCTGCTGCCAGTGGTCCTGCAGGAGAGCTCTAGAAACTGCTGTTGCTTTGACTCCAAGCAGGTTACAGTTGTTTCCTTTGTGTATCTCCAAATAACCAGTGTGAAGACTATGTTCATGTGTACACTAAGCTGTTACACCGCTTCATGTATGAAAACTTGGGATTGCTTCTCTGTGGTGGTACAGCAATCTACAACAGCTTAAATAAAGTCAGGTCTTATAAGAGAGTCTGGCATGAATTGGGGTGGAGGGGGAAAGAGAAAAGCAAAAGACTGTGTATTGTTCATGAACTGGAGAATATGCTACTCTCACATGTGCTATAGTAAAATGTTTTAAAATTGTTCAATCATCCCCTACAAAAAAAAAGAGATTCAGATCACTTTTTTTATGGGTCTCTGTTTCATCAATGCACAAGCCACCCCAGAAAGAGCACCCCTACAACTCCCACAAAGTTGACACCTTTCATACTAGCTTAAAAGACAGATTTTTACTTGCTTTTTGCACCTGATGTGCTAAAATTACAGTTTGCACTGCATTGTGTTAAAACATTACTTTATTATTTACAACTTAAAGATTCCTTTAATCTCTAGTTGAAAAATCCCCTGTGCAAGGACGTTGGGGAGCAAACTGTCAACCTTAAACTCTCAGCTCTGTCACCCTGTGCCTCTGTCTGATTAGGCTTGAACCTCCTTTCCATGCCCACGAAGTCCCTCTGCGTCCCACTTCCCTGCAGCCCGTTGTCCCAAAGGGCAGTGCAAGAGCTGTGCCCATAAGGGGATGGCTTCTCCTGACTGTCCCTGCTGCTGGAGACACTGCAAGCCACAAGGGTCCCCAACCCCTTGATCCATCACTCTCACTGCTTGCTGGAATATGCTATCCACGGGACCAATCTAAATGTTCATCCTGAAGTGACAAGTTTTACACGTGTCAGGTACTCTTGTGTGGCACAGCTTGAATCTTCTTCATCACAGAGAAACATTACTTGAGGGCATGTGTGGCTGCAAGGGACCAGCCATTCAGTGCATATTTCTCCTGCAAAACTTTCTACACTATCTGCACTGCTCTATGATTATCTGAATGCCATTCAATCTACTTCTAACTTGAGTTGCGTAAGTATATTTGCATGTATATTGTAAGCATTATACTAAATGAGATGGGACTGCCTATGTAATCATGCCATGAATTTCCCTTAGGGAAACCTGGTAAAATTATGTTCCATTACATTTGTAAAATACTATCCATTAAAAGCAGGAATAAAACTTTTATGTTCATGTGAAACAAAGCACAAAAGATTCTCCACTCTTTAACTTGTATCAATTTTGATATGAAAGAAGCATTTTCCAGGCAAGCAGGGATTCTGAATTTGACTTCACTATTATGTGCTTTTGGCTTTGATTGTTTGACAGTTAAACCTCTTTCCAAAATTCTAGATTTTTTTCTTCATCTTACAAAGCAACACAGAACAAAACCAGTCTACCTTGAAGAGGGTAGACAGCAACTTTGGAAAAAAAAATTCTTGGTGAATTTTTCTTATTTTTGTCTGAGCCATGAAAGAGAACAGCTGTTTCTACTGTACTATTCAGTGTCCTTTATTCTTGCTGCTGGTCAATTCATTGTTTTAAATCCTTGATGCTCTGGCAAACTTGCAAGTATGTCATGGGAGAATTTTAAAAATGAAGCATTCATTTAGAAGTCACACAATGGTGATATATATACAGAGCTTCAATTTAAACTATTATTGCATAACATTCTTTTCCTTTTGTAATAATCCATTAAATGCTTTCAAGTATGGAGAAGGAAGAGCAACCTGTAGATCTGAATGGAGCCCAGATGACCTATAAAATACATCCTGCCTCACTGCCTGACTAGTTCCAGCTCTTATCTCTAATGGTTACTATTGTTATTCTACCATCCAGACAACCACACACATCAATTATACATTCTTCTGGGTCACAAATCCATTTTTTTAGGCAACATTTTTGTCTTAATGCATGACACTTTTTATTCAACCTACAAACAAAGTTGAAGGTCTCAAAAAGAGATTACTTTTTCTTAAACTGTATTGATAATTAGAAAAACAGCTTCATGGAAATCAGAAGTTGCAGCTTTTTGAACTATTTACAAGTGTGTGTTTGGGCCATATATTGTCTATTTGTTACAGGCAGTACTTTGTGGTTTAGATGAACATCTTTTCTTTTGTTCTATTGGTGCCTGGCAGCACAGCTATTATTAAATGTCCTTTGCCTTCTCTATTTTATGACACTTACAATTCAGTCATCTTAATTGGACTTTCCTAAGCATATAAATGGCTGGCTCAAGAAGCAAAACTTTTTTTCAGTAAAATAAACTCAAAACCTGCACTATGGACTATTTCAGTGACTTTTTTAGTCTTTGACTTATGTTTGCCTTTTTTAAATTATCACAATGACAAAAGTTTCAGATAACTCTATTTGAAGTCTAAGACAGCTCTCCAAACTAAATTTATTGCATATATTATTCTCACAAGCAAAGCACTCGTTATTACATTTCCAAAGGAGTAAAATCATTTTAATTTCTTGGTTGAAAAAATAAGTTAAATAGTTTGGGGAAGGCAACACATCACTTCCAAGGGATTCTCACACATCATGTATATCCTTAAAACTCAAGAAAGCAAGAAAATTCAGGGTAACAGTCCTGAAGTCTCCCAGCAGGATATGAAACCCAGGCCTCAGCTTTGCCCAGACACAGGAGCCAATGGCAACCCATCAACAGCCAGTAGTAGGGCCTTGCCAGTAGTCCCAGAGACTGGAAGAACATACCCAATGCAGGAACACTCACTAGAGTGCAGAGGACTTACACAAATAGACTTGCTGAAAACGGATATTTGAGGTAGTCGGTGACTGTTGTAGCTTGGTGAGTAACTCCACAACCAAGGGCACCGTGAAAACATCCATTCACTGGCAGACACAAAACACCTGTCATATCGGAAAATGACTTCAAAGAACCAAAAATTGGTTTATATACACACACACACACATATATATATATAAACATGAACATTCATATTTATACCAATACACATTCCAATACACACACACCAGTGGACACAAACCTGAACAGAAACCTGCTGGTTTTTCACCTCACGTTTCCTCCATCCATAGGCAGCTTTCTCAGGACAGTGTTGCCCATCAGAGGGTTGTGCACAATCACCGCAGTCTGATCCCAGTGCATTCTCCTCACACACTCAGTCCATATTGCCATCCTTCTTAGGCAGGTCCAGCTGAATCGCTGTGCACAAGGCTGCTCTTCCCTTTAGAGACCCATGGCCAGGGGAGTGGCATCAATAGGCAAACACGGTAAAATATATTTTCATGTTCGCTTCATTCCTGTTGGGGAGGGGGGAGAGTGAGGAAGGATCAAGGAATCATTTCTGAAGTTGGCTTAAAAAACCTTGCCCTTTTCAAGCCTACATAAGTCTGGGATATGTTATCTTAACTCACTTGTCTCCTTGTTCTGGTTCTACCTTCTACTGATCAGCCAAAGTAATCACATATCTCTAAGAATATCAACATAGAGTTTGCAAAGGGTTTTACTCCATGTTCAAACACAAAGTTTTCAGGACAAGCCAATGTTCAGTATTCAGGACCTGTACTTTCCATGCTACAAACTGCAAGAGAGGATATTTAGGTGTTGGGAGAGATGAGAGGATAGTAATGGACCCAATTTCAGGCACTTTATCACCACGCCATGAGGACTAGGACCTAAGTCCTAGTCTCCCACCCCTTTCACCCAATATGTGCCTTCACTCACCACACACAGAGATCATTTTTAATGAATATTTTGGTTTTATCCTTATGAGGAGAGAGGTAGCCTTACAGGAGAGCTGAAGTTGAAAGGGTGGCCATAGCTCTGCACTCCTGCATTTCACCTGGTCACCAATTTGGGACCTTTAAAGCAGCTAGTGGGAATCATTTAGTTGAACCTTATTCAGATCTAGGAAAACTGAAGAAGAAATATTATTTTAACACTGAGGTTTCTGGTTGACTGGTTGGTTTGTTTGTTTGTGGAGGCAAGGGGGTGTGCTAGGTTTAACTTTATTATAACTAAGCCTATATAAATGCAAATATTATTTTTGTATATATAATTTCATAAAGCAAAACTACCCACCAACTTTAGCAGTGAAATTCAAGTGGCAACTGTGACAAGAAAAGAAAAATGAATGCAGTTAACTTCAGCCATCCCTGCTCGTCTGAAAGCTTGTGTCAGTTCCTAAATAAGCTTTTCATTTTCACTATTCAGTCTGCTGATCTTTGTTGATTTACAGCATGAATAAGCATGGCACATTGCAACTTGTAGAGTATATTTTTCCTAAATAATAAAACATTTATTGCAGACCCATCAAGCCTGCGAGTAGCTTTGAGTTATTATTGCACTGAAGTGCCATGTTAACAACTCATTTACATTGTTGCAGGAGACTGTGTTAACACTATATATAATTTAATCCCTTTCAGGAGAGAGGACTCCCTAAAATATATCTAGAGCTGATAAACTACAACCTGATGTTATTTTTATAATCAACTGTTTTTCAAGAATAGCCTGCCTTCATCAAGTCCATCCCACCCCTCACCTTCCCCAGTGTGTTGATGGCAGCTGAGCAGACCATTTCCACATGGTCATCTCCTCAGCAAACTCCAGCCTCACATCCTTTTTTGTCAAAACAAGAGGAAGAAAGTATATTTGGTGGAGAGATGCAAAGATCTTGTTGCTTTGAGAAGGAAATAATTTGTTGGACAGAGAGATCAGTATTTTTGTGGCTGTTTGAAGGGTCTGACTACAACGTCAGCACTGGCCTTGGGGTGGGTAACATCCACTAGCTGTGGAAGCACAAGAACAAGCTGCCTGCAGAAGCATCAGTGTTGAGGCAGCTAATGTGCTTGGAAGGAGCTTCCAACAGCAGAGCAATGCCTAACACTATCACTCACCTCTGCTGCATAGGCCCAGAGAGAAGGGAAATACCACAGGTAAGTGCTTCTGCTGGAGTACTCACATGTTTTAGGAGATATTAATAATAATTATTATGATAATGATTTATAATAATAATAAATTATTAACAAACGAAGAAAAAGTCCCCCAGGAAACACATAATTCTCCAAGCGCCACACAGAAAAGATCTTGTTCATACATATATTCCTAAAACTGCTTGGATGGTACTGCAAAGCCTGTATTGAACAACTATAAATAAAAATGGAGCAGCAAAATTTTCCTTCTGTTAAAGCCAGAATATTCAAAATTATGTACAATGCTTGACTAATCCAAAATACCAGTGATTTAATGGTGAGGATTAGTCTGTCTTCTAATACAAAGGAGCCTGCCTAGAGCAGAGTGACTTGACTTTCAAATGGCTAAAACAAACTTGCATGAAAGCAGAAGGCATAATTTCTAAATACACTGTAAGACAATACCTAACGGATCTCCCTGTTGCCTCTCTCACAAAAACACAGGTTCAGGTTTACAATCCAAGCCTGTGGCACTAACATACAGAGGCAAGAGTTTTCTTCTCAGTCATATTCTTCCATTATATGTCTGGCAAGCCACACAGATTTGGTATCAACTTTAACATCAAGCTCCACCACTGCTTCAGTATCTTAAGGGAGAATGTTATTCAACACTCACTCACCACGAGATTTGTGTCTCATTAGTCAGAGATGATAATCAGTATAAATCTTCTTTCTAACAGGATCTCCTCAGCATGGACAATACAGTGCAAAACCCACCTTTATATGAGCATCCTGCAAATGCCCCAAGGCCACAGTGAGGCCAGAGCTGACATAGTAGAGGGAAGGAAAGGCTGTCCAGCACACAGGACATACTGTGATTGCCTCCAGAAATGGCAGTATGGTCTTAGAGAGGTCACAAGACACACCACCTTCCCAATGAGCAGCAGGGCTGCTGCTATGCTACCATGCTGCCCTTCCACAGCTAGCTGTGTACCATATCAAGACTAACACAGTGCCCTCAAACCAGGCTTGGCCACCCCAGATATGATGTGTATAGGATACCCAAGTTATGACCACATTTGCATTGTTATACTCATGTTTTGATAGGCAACCACAAACAAAAGCACAAGTTACTGCTGCTCACATCTTGTGGTCTTGTAATTTATTTATGTAAGACCAAGAGAATAATGTTTTAACAGTACTGTTCCTAGTTCTTAACATTTAGTTCTGATGTTTGTGAGAAATACATACTTTCCTGAATGTCATTTAATTTGTGTCCAATAAGACCAAATTCTTCTTGCATAGTCTTTCATTTCTATCTAATAAATTGCAAGAGACAACATGTTGCTAACTTCTTAAACTCTCTTAGGTACTGTCAGTTCTCCAAATTTTGATCCAGTCTTGTATAACAAATGCTTTATACCACATCATCAGGCATCCAGTCCTTTGCTGACATCATCCATTACGAATTTGATCTTCTCAGTCTTTTTTAAAGACATTTCAAGACAAGTGAACTTCTTAGCATGCTGGGGTGTTACTGGGTTTGAGTCCCTAAAACTGATTATAGTAGAGGGCAGAATTTTACTTCTTGTCTGCTAGTCTCACTTGCAAAAACATTGGGTTTAGTTGGTTCAGGGTTTTTTCCCCCTAGTGCTCCAGGTTGAATACTGAATTATTCACTTGAAAAAGCCTCCTACTCCAGTTCCATCTCAATCTGTTTCCAGGGTCTGACTGCAAACCAACAACATGCACAATTTCATCTTAAACTGAACAAGCCAGAGCCTCTGTCCTACCACCAGCTGCCTCATCTCGTCCAGCGACAGGAGCCAGACTCGCAGGCACACACACCACTTCCAACACACGTGTAGCTGCTCTCCTAACAAGCATCAGTGACAGAGAGGCTACAAGAAAGCAGTAGCCATGTGGCAAGATCTGCTAAATCTTTCCCATTAGTTAGAAAAATATTCCTGCATGCAAAATTGCAATACTGTTATTCAGCTGAAGTTGTATGGCTGAAAAATACAACCATAAAACCTTCATCCTACAGCCTAATGGCATTTAATATGTTAATCTAACATGATTTCAATGCCCCTTTCACATGAATATGATTACTGTGCTTTATTTCAAATAAATTACCCAGTTAGAAAAATTATTTGAACAGTAAGGCACAAATAAGTGAGCATTATTGTTTGCTGGTTGACTAGATAAGGAGTTAAACATCTAGAGGTGAAGTGGAGGACAATTAATGTACTACCCTGCTCAATTATCATACAATGCCCACTTCTCAGGGAATTAGAGCTATTATGATCTACTCCTATGAATAAATGAGAATTTCAGCTCTCAGAGGGTAATGCAATAGTTTTGGAAATAATCTTTTTATGAGATTGTAGCTTTATCAGTTATGTTTTAGAATCAGAATAAACATTTCTGTATCATAGGAGAAGAACTTCAGACAGGCTTGTAATTTTAATTTTTATTCTCTTATTTTTTTAGTTCACTTTTCCTATGTTCTTATTCTAGAAACCAAAGGGAAAATAACTTTGATTTTTCAGATCTCCTCTTTCATAAAACATTGCCAGAAAAGCAATATTCAAATAAAATTATAAATAATTATTTGAGCAATACAAATTATGCATAAATTGTTTTCCAGTGCAACTGAACACCCAACAAAAGGAATCCTGATGATTCTCAACAGTGCCAATACACTGGAGGATAACTCAATCACAGCTTGAAAGACAAGGAAAGAGGAAAGGGCATAGCTTTTAAAATTTCTCATGATGTTCCAAGGCATTTGTTTGTATTCAATTTTTATATTAAAATATTCTTTATTGGACATACAGACCAAAATTCTTTGAATCTGTATCAACAATATTTCTGATTTATTCTAAAGCCGCCAAGTTTCAGAGTTTCATAGTCACCTTCTCAGCAGAGAGAACAAACCTAAATATATGAAAGTTTTAAAGCAGCCTGACCACAAAAGAGAGCTTTAGGAGACCCAAATAGTGGACCATATGTGATATCAAATGGGCAAGCCATTAGCATCAGCTGTGAACATATTGTACCAACTGGGAATGAAAATAAAACATTCAACTACCAACTGCTATAATCCGTAAATAGTCAAACCAATTCCTCTGGGTTCCAAAAATATATGAATAGGGTGACTCATTGGGGCCCCATTGTCCTGTTCATAGGTAATGCACCAGATTTTCTACTACGGAAAAAAAAAAAAAAAAGAAAGGAAAAAGGAAACTGTGGTTAGTGAGATTGGATATTAGACACAGCCCATGTATGTTAAAAAGCTCTTGGGCTTTTTGAAACTATATCTAAAGATTGCACATTAAGGATAACAAAACAGAGAATTCTTTTGAAGCAATTTTTCTTTGTACAATGAGCAGCATAAGAAAAAAATTAGCCCCATTGCAAATTACATTGAGAAACTGGCAGAATACTGGAAAATTTATAGAGGGCACCAAACTGCTGAGAATTCATTGTACAGCTGGCAAGTGCACTCCTACCTACTAGTTGCTTCACATTTAATAATGCATGTTATGAACAGATGGATAGAATGTCAATAAGGCTCTCTGTATCATCAGTGGTAATGAAATACTGGACTTTGAATGCTTAATAGCACAGAAAACAAAAAGCCTAGAGGAAATTTGTCAATGTCGTGGATGCAATACTTCAGCAGTGCTTTAACACTGTTAGTGTGAGGCCATATGTTTCTTCTAACAGGATCTACTCCAGTTGGGTGCCAAAAAAAAAGTTTGACACTTTTTTTTAAAAACTCCTACAACACGTTAAGAGCAAATATCCTGTGAATCAGTCAAGATGAGTAGTCAGCAGAAATGCAATATCATTACTCTTTTTATTCCATTTTTCAATGAAAGACAAGAGAAACTTGCTAGTAAACATTGCTCTTAATACCTGTTTTAGAAATACATTTGAAAGTAATCTCTCTGCAATTAAATATAGGCATAAAGGTACTAAAACGTCTGTATCAGGCAGTAAATCTCATTGTCAAGAGCTGTGGAAGATGTGAATCTGAAAAATATTGCAAGCATAAGTAAAGCAGGAAATACATGTAGCACCATCTAGAAATTAGACAATAAAAGGAATAAAATAAAAATTCTCTTAGGCAAATAATCCTAGGCAAATGTCAACTAAAAGATCTAGGAAAAATACTTTAGAGTAGTCAAAAGGGAGAGGATAGCAGGAAGTGGCAATTCTGAGATGTATATCTGGGAATAAGTGGGAATAAGCACACCAGGCACAGGCTTTCTCTGTGAAAGAGGTGGAGAAACAGCAGCCTGATAGGTAGTAGCACCTACAAAGGCTATGAGGGCACCCAGAGTGGCATTTTCACCCTGCACACTACTCAGGGAAACTCTATGCTCGAATTTTCAGAAAGTGCCAGACAGCTGTGGCAGTAAGTTTCTGTGAAATGTGGAGATCTCAAGTTCAGCAATACAGCCAGAATCCTAAGCATGTGAAGTCAGCAGAAATCAATGTGAGTTTAACTATTGATTCTAGGAGAACAATTAGACAAGCACTGGGTCTCTAACAGTCTGAAAAATCCTCAGGAAAAGCTCAAGTACTTTGAGCAGAAAACCAATACTTTCTGCCTTATGACTGATGCACAAGTGACCAAACTCCCTACCATGCCCTCCTTCCCAACACTGTCACTCCAAAACCTTTCTGGGTTGCTCCAGTGCTATCCAGTCATGATGCCCTCAGGTGCACACCATGCTTGCCAGCCTGGACACCCAAAAGTACCCCTGTTGATTTCAAAGCCACCACACAAAGCCATTGTGGGCTACGATGTCTACTAGACTCAACTGTGAAAATGTTGTGTTCAAAAGCAATTGAAAAGAAAACTACTTTTTCCAGCTGCCTACAGTAGATGGTCTATATAGCACCAGTATCTACCAGCTTGCATCAGGAGACTGCTGCTTCTTCTTTCTGTGGCAGGGAAAGGATGCAGTGAAGCAGAGCCTGTGATGCGACAGCTTGCCTGTGCTCTGAGCTGGCCCAGGCTGGCCCCACTTCTGCAACCATGAACTACGCAAACACAGGACTGGTCTACACTGCTAAGTCCACCTGAAAACCTGTTACAGCTCTCTGCATTCTCTGCATGGACATATTTTCTCCTGAATAAGCAGCTAAAAATTCAACCCAGGACTTCCAAACCAGACCTTAGATTTAAGTACAGCATTGCCCTCCTTCTCTTGCCTTCTGTTTCCCAGGAAATATTTTGAGTCCTGGCCACAGCAGTTGCACCTAACAAGAATGAAGTGAATTTTGTGCAAGCTGCAGAAATACAAAGATTGAGAACTATGCAGACCTTCTGTGGAGAAGAGCACCAAGTGGTGAGAGATTAAGAACCAAGTAGCATCTGGAGGACCTTGTTCACGACAGCCAGAAGAGATGTGAATTGAATAGTAGAAAGCAAAGGGATCTTATTCAAATCACTGATGAAAATAAGCTACTTATCAGAGTTTCCTTAGCTAGAATCTCTTACATTTTATGGACCCTGAGAAAAAGAACTAGAAGAAAATGCTATCATGAGCATCTGACTGTAGTTTGATAGTAAATTTAGCCCTCAGCCTAAGTCATCTTAGGTGCTTTTTTCCAAAACAAAAAGGAAATTGATAAACTGAAGAAAGTTTCAAGAACAACTTCTTAAGGAAAGAATATAATAATCTATAAATATTTGAGGTCTGTAAAGCCATCAAGGGAAAAGGATATAACTAGAAATAATGGAAAGAAAAAGCTTAAGCTCAATAGAGTATCGGGAAAATCTTCCTGACAGCGAGATGTATTAGCCTGTGAAACAGTCTCCCAAGGAGAGATATGGAAGCTTTCACTTGGGATTTTAAAAACTAAAGTTGACATAACACTAAAAAATGTTCTCAATGAAATAATCCTACACTGGCAGGAAAAAAAAGGGACAGAGTGATCTATTATGTCTTTTCTAAGTTTATTCAGCCTTTGATACTTTGGGAACACAAATAGCTAAAGGTTATCAGAAAGGAGCTTCTTCAATTAATATGATGAAGAACAAGATTACAAAGGTGATCATTGTGAAAGCCCATTACAAAGCATCTTTCTGAATGCTGAAAAGCAGATGTTTTTCAGACAATGGAAACTTTTCCCAAGACCTGACAAATATGGCCTCAAACCACCAGTTTCTAAGTACATGCTTGATTTTCAATATGTCCTTATTTCCTATTAGTTTAAAGACAATCCAAAGCTATACTCTGAAATAAGCTTATAAGAAATAGGCTTCCCAAGAGTCTGAAAATTTCCACACTCTCCACACAGACCTGGAAAATGCCATGTATACCCAAATCTAAACAAATAATAATATTTGCCACACATGTATTAGCACCTTTCAAGTCTCCCCTGACAAGGACAGGCTACATTAGTTCAGAGCCACATCTTCCTGCACTAATTCCATTTAGTTTAACCTACCTGACATTGTGAACAGCGTTAATGAATATTAGAGTCTGTCATATTGGCTTGTATACAATAAACAAACAAAAAAAGATGCTGAACTTACTTTGGGATGTATACTCTGAATTATGCTCTTCATGTCCATCTTGAAATTGTTCTGTCTTATCATAAATTTATACTACTAGTATTAATATCTAGTACACACTGTATTTCATTCACTGCTCCAGATCACTGATGAATAGTTAAACACTAAGGCTATGGAAATAATTGAATTGCTGAGTTAGTAACTGAGAATGAAAATAAATAAAAAAGTGATCAGTAAATATAACCTACAATAATTTTTTTCAACTTTTTCTTGCCACGACAAAACTTCAGGAACATTCCATTTTGAATCACAAATTGTTGTTTCTCTTTTTTTTTTTGCTTCTGGTGACTGTTGAAAGGCTGCAGCAACACATATAAAAGGTATAGTAAGAGCTTCTCTCAGTCCAGCAGCTTGAGCCCCCTCAGTAGGATTTGTCTTTCATGAAGCAGCAAGGCATTGAGGAAGGTTGGATGAGCCTGTGATGTTCACTGCAGCTGCTATCCTGTGCAGGAGGGGAGATTTCCACTGCAGTGAAGCCATCAGTGTGCAGCTTGATGCTGCCTGGCAGTGCCAGTGGAGGAGGGCACAGACCTTGTGCCATGCAGATGTGCTACATCAGCACATCACCATGGCTGTGTTGGCATCTCTACAGACATGGTCCCTGAGCAGAAATTACTGGCACCTGCCCCACAACCCATGAGTGAATGGAAAACCAAGGTTAGGCTTCCCTTATGAAAATACTTGAGGAACTTACCAAGAATAAATCAATAGGGATGAACAGACATTATTCCGAGCACTTGGAGACTGAATTAGAAAACATTAACCCATCAGAAGCTTTAAGGAATCCTATTAGTACTACAGGAGAAATACAACATTTATTAAACACTCATATATCAAGAAATTGTGAACTATTCCCTCTAGAAATATTACTGATAGTAAATCAGGAGTGGTTTAGAAGGAATTCTCCATGTATGTGCTTTAAATAACAAGACATGATCTGTATATTTCTTAAAAAAATCATCCTGTACATCTATGGACATATATAACTTAAGACTGAAAATATTAAATATCTTGTGGCACTTGCAAATACTGAGTGACTCTACAGCAGAGATGCCTCTCACTCTCTTAGTCATATTTTAAGTCCTTCACCCCCTGCCACCAGGATTTTATCCCAAAATAACTTCCCAGTTTGATAGATACACAAAACATCTGCACTGTCAGTCACAGTTGTTTCTTACAAGCAAAGAGAGTGGGGAGGAGGAGGAGAAGAATTTGCTCATGGTCTGCTCCTCCACCCATCCCACTGCCCCTTGGGCAGCTGAGTACCTGACCACTGCACAGGGACCACTGCTCCCTTTTCCCCCCACCTGGCCCCTTCCTACCTTTTTTCCCCACACCCTTTTATTTTTCTCTCTTATTATAAGACTTATCACAGGCATTTCTATTATTATTATTTTTGTCTGAGTTTTACAGCTGGCACATCATCCCCTGCTGCACTAAATCAACACTTGTGAAAGCAGCAGCCTTCGAGTGACTGAGTAGAGCTGCTGCTTGCAGAAGTGTCAATTTGGTACAGCAGGGGATGGGGTCGCAGCTGCAGAAGAAGAGAGGCCCTATTTTATGCCTCAAAATGGTAAAAATGTCAGAGGGGAGGGAAATTGTACAAAATATAAAAAGGGTGTAGAACAAAGAAAAGAAAGAGGAAGGGGAGGGAAAGGGTTCAGAAAGAAGGAAGAAAGGAACATGACACTGCGCAATGGAATAAAATCACTAGTAAATCAGACACAGGAGTTTTGTAAGGGGGCACTTTCAAGTTAAAAACAAGTCGTGTGCATATCACAAAATATAAACCCGATGATAGTCTCCTTCTGCCTTGGCAGGGAAAGTCTGGCTCATTAACCTTAAATTATTGTCTTAACTATGTCTATGATATGTTGGGATATGCTTCTAAGCACAAACTGTGGCCCTGGAAAGATTATTTCACAGAGGCCTTGATTTTAAGTGGCGATTTCAAGTAGAAGACTGAGAATCCTGCATTCAGAAATTTGAATCAGCAAAATTGAACAGAAATTCCATGTTCTGGAGTAAACTTGGGTACCTCTAAATCTAGCTGTGTTTAGAGACTCTCATTTGAAAGTGTGTACCTATTATTTTGGAAGCTAAAAGGAAAATAAACCAAAAGAAAGTACAGACCCAAAAGAAGAATTCACAAGATTCACCTTTCTTTTTCACATTACATAAATATGTAAATTCATGCAATGCACGTTTCGAATACTATTATCATGAATGTTTTGCTTTTAAGGATGCACTTTGTTTCTCCTAATCTTTTTCAGGGAGCCACTGCTTTACTTTCTATTAGTTTTCCAATGTGTGCTTGCAGTAAGGGAAAATGAATGGGCCACAGAGCTCAAACACAAATTCACAAAGCCAATGCACTGCTTAAAAAAAAAAGAAAAGAAAAATAAGCAAATAAGTATATCATTTATTTATCTATTTTGACAGAAAGTGAATTCACTTCCCCTGCACTGCTGTTTTGCTTTCTCAGTCCACCACATCCCAGGTGGAGCAGAGACAGGTTTCCTGAAAATGTGCTCTCCTGCAGAATTTCTCTCAAGTTTCTCCACAGTCTGTGGACAAAAAAAAAATAACATTCTTCAGGTCATCTCCAGGTACAGAGAAGGCCTGGAAGAGTAGAGGTCCCAACTTTTCCTCAGCAGTTTGCCAAGAATCACAAGCATCTCAGCTTAGTTGAAATGCTGTGCTCAGGAATCCATCCTGCTCCCTTTTTAGCCAAGCACAAAGTTCTCATAAATCTTCAATATTTGCTTCCCTAGGTCACCTTATATGTACACCTAAGTAATCTCATTTTCTGTCTCCATTGTTTTGCCTTAACAATGTCACTAATACAGATACTAGATGACAAGAATAACAAAATTCAATAAACAAGTAAACAGAACTAAAAATCAGAAGCCAAATGAAGAACCTTTAAAAGGAAAACAGACTAGATATGTTCTAACAAGACAATTCAGCTCTGCGACACTATTGAAGAGACAAGGCAAGCTGATCTCAAACTGTACCCAAAAGTTTCAACATCTTTAAAACATTTGCTGAGAGTTCATTGATTCACCCAGTCCAATATTTAACCCACTTTGACAACAGTGAGACTTGGTATATAAGTCTCTCAGTCACTGTTTGAAATACAAATTGTACATACCTTCGGAGTTCCCTCCTTGAATTTCAGTTTTCAGTAAGGTGAGTCTCAGCTGTCCTGCTGCCCATTATCTGCTCTGCCAGGGTGGATGCCAGACCACCATGTGCCTTTCTTCATCCCATGAGCTCCTGGTTCCTAAACTGTCAGAAAAAAAAAGAGCCAGGGGAACCCAGCCAGTGGGTAACACCCAGCACAGCCATCTCCTCCAAGATCTTCTCCTGATTGTAGCTCCTGCAGGACTGGTCTAGAAGCATCTCACAAAGTGTTCCTGCATCTTGCAGGGTGCACCAAGCTATACCTGTAGATAAACAGCAAGTCCCTGTGCTTCCCAGAAGTTAAATACAGCTATGTGGCCTTGAGAGACCCTGGTGAAGCTCAATGCCTGGCACACATTCAGAGTCCCAGTACCTACAGTACATACTTTTGGCTCCAGTGGTTCCTCTGGGTGTTCTAGCAGTCCTTGAACCAGGCAGCCTTTAAACAGCTGAAGTCCTTCAGCTATGTTGTATTTTAAGGCACCTTAGCATCATCAGCAATACATGTGGCAGGGCCCAGGTGCACTGTGAGTACATGTTTTGGGGCTCATGTCGGAGTCGGGTAGAAGCTTCCCCAGCCCTCCCACCCTGAAATGCTGTGTGACCTGGGCACATTTGGATGCAATAATCCAAAGGGATCCTTCCTCAAGGCTGTACTTATCCAATTTTAGGGCTTGTTTTCTTTCTCCTTGTACTGTATGGCTTGATTCAATACACAACCTACTGTAATACCTCTCTCCTCCTGTTCTGACCTTATCCAGCCCCATGCTATTTATGATGTGAACTTTCAACATACTCCATCAAAAGGCAGATAAAGACAGAGATTCTGCCCTAAGGAAGTATCCAGCACGCATACATGTAAAGAATGAAGAGTGTTATTTCTGTAACTAGTCTTGAGATATAACAGTAGTCATTTTTCAAAGACTTTTTGAGGGAGCATATTTGCAGAACAGATTTCAAATGTGGTCTCAAAACTCAAACACTTTATCACAAGAATTCATTACTTCATTACCTTATGTCCACTTCATTTTGAAAAGTAAATTGTGCAGCCCTTCAGCTCCTATCACTATTCTGTTGCCCATTTGACACTCATCACTTTATTGATACACCCATTTGACTCCATTCTTCATGTTTATAAGTCCTGAAAGGACACAAATATTCTTTTCTTCCTAATTTGTTAAATTAAAACACAAATACAAAAGAAAAAAAAGGCACATGATGTGGGCTTCTCAGTACAAGAGAGACATGGAGCTCCTGGAGCAGGTCCAATGGAGGGCAACAAAGATGTCTAACAGACTGGAGCACCTCTCTTGCAAGGAAAGGCTGAGGGAGTTGTGCCTGTTCAGCCCCAAAAAGAGACAATTGAGAGGGGACCTTGCAAAAGTATCAAAAGGGAGGGTGCCAAGATGGACCCAGGTTCTTCCTGGTGGTGCAAACCAGTAAGACAAGAGGCAACAGGCAAAAACTGATGCACAGAAAGTTCCACTCAAATATGAGGAAGAACTTCTTTACTGTGCGTGTGACTGCACACTGGAACAGGTTGCCCAGAGAGGTCATGGATTCTCCCTCCCTGGAGATATTCAAGAACTGTCTGGATGCAATCCTGTGCCAGGTATGCCCTAGGATGACCCTGCTTATGCAAAGAGCTTGGACCAGATGACCCACTGTGATGCCTTCTAACCTGACTGATTCTGTGATTCTTCAGGTTTGTTCTACCCTTATACAAAAAGGCCCTCTAGATCAAGCACAATTGTTAAGTTAGTTACAGCTCAACCTATATAAAATGTGTGCTATGCAGAAACAAGAACAAAAGATGGACCCTCCATGCATGTTAGGCCATTCATTCATGAATTCAAATATAACTTCTCTAATCCTAGTTCTTGCAGCAATCCCAATGTAATTGAAAAAAACACCCATGAACAAATTTAAAGGCACAAGCATGACATTAAGCAAATTAATAATTATCAAACACATCTGTGCCCTTTTCATTCACCTTCTTCAGGTGGTAGGTATTCACTTAGCTCATTGTGTACATCAAATTACAAGAATGCTTCAGACCATCTTCAGAAAGTATTTGCACAGTATGAACAGTGGGACTACCAAAGACAGAGTGCTATTATCCTCCTGCAAAATTCCTCTGTCTTTTACAAAATCTAGCGTTTCCATGAAAAGTCCTGCAGTAATAACTTTTCATCCACTCCTTAGCATTAAACACGCTTCCAGGGTGGGGGGAAAAAAGGAAAAAAAAGGTGGAAGGGAGGAGACAACCTTTTCCTTTGATCTTTACATAAATCACCTATTCAGTGTAAACACACATAAAGCTCCACTTCTTTAAAATGGGCCTAATTTTATACTGTCACTAATTCTTTCTCCACTTTACTCCTTTTTCTTCCCTTGAACCAGTGGCAAAATACCACTGCTTGTTCAGCAGCAGGGATCAGCTCAACTTTTCCTGGTCCCTAGGGCTGAAGTTTTGCTCTAGAGCTGTTCTCGTGTCACTCTGAACTAACAGTTGATAAGCAAGAGACTTTTCATAAAGCTGAAAGATGAACCACAGATAAACAAGGACTCAAATCCCTGCTTTGAATGCATGCAGTAACAACTACAACAGAACTCAGCTCTGTCAAAAGGTCTTGTGCTGGTAATTGTGTTGTGTTTGGTCCCTTATTTACATTGGTGACAAACATCGGTTTCACTTATCGTGACAAATGACAGATGCTAGTCATGGTGTTTATGGCACACAGATGCCATATTGGTAGACACATCAAGACAGAATCCAAATAGAGAAGAAAAACACATTTTGGCTTTGGGCAAAATCAGTGTGTCCTGCTAACAGAACAGATCAAGATAAGAAGATATGGCTGAGCTAATAATATGCTGTGTGACAGTAGTTCTCACAGTTGCTAATGCTGCCATGGCTGAATTTCTGGCCTGCTTTCTACAAGCCTTTATTCACACAAGCCTATACCTCAGAAAGAAAACAAGTAGCAAGCAGCCAAAAACTTCTCCCACAAGAAAAATTTCCTCTATAAAAAACTAAACAAATATACTCTAAAAAGATTTATAAATCTGAATGTTTGTAATACTGGTTGAATTCCAGGAATTTTTGAAGCAAGCGATTTTTAAAAAAAACAGAATCCACAGTCTTTAATACCAAAAAGAGTAGGTACAACAAGTAATATTAAGAAATAACTTTTACACATTTATCCATGATTATCTAATCCTAAAATAGCCCAAAATTACCAACTTATAGCCAAGAGTACACTCAGAGTTATATAGTACTACCATAGTTCATTTCCCACTCTTAGGAATTAGCTTGTGAGGGCTCACATGGGTCACTATGTTATCTGGAGTGGCAGTAAGAGTTTGGAGGACACCCAAGAACCAGGTTTGGTGGGCAGAGAATCAGCCAAGGGCACCTGAAGCTGTGCCCATCCCACAGCCCCTTCCTGCCCTGCTCTCCCACCAGCCACACTGCTGGCTGCTCCCAGGCCCATCAACACAGCTGTTCTCCAGATTGCTCTACTGAGTAGAACAGGATCTGATCAGCCTTTAAACAAAACCAGAGTTTTTTTACCAGGTCCTGCTCCTCACCAGCCTAAATCCATTGTAGGGCACAGCCAGCTGTGATAGTCTCAGATGCTGTGTTGTCCCATAAACACTTCTGGGTTATTTCTAAAATGCTCTCAAGCACAAAAAGGGGAAAAACATTAATATCAATTAATTCTCAGCAAAACGACAATTGTGAAAGTGGAGCAAATATTTATTTTCTAACAAGTGTGTTGTTATGGAAACAGCTGCAAGATGCTGTTTGCTTCAATGGCTGTGCCAAGGCTTAGGAGCTGTGAGGTGCCCTGTGCTTTGGCAGCATGGCCCTGCAGCTCTGGGCTTGAGCTGGGCAGCCCTCAGCACCCACCAAGAGCAGCCCCTAACGGGAGGTTTGCACATGCTGACACAGGTTGCCAGTGAATCGAATGGGGAAAGCAGCACTAATTCCCAGAAATCTACTGCAATTTACGCTAGAGCAGTTCTGACCTACTTTATAAGTAGCAAGTTATCTCATTAATTTGCTCAAAATAGAAGATGATTCTGTATGAGGAGATGAAAAACAAAATCCATCATTTCCACTGCAGGGAGAAACATCAAAATGAGACAACTCAGTGCTTGTCACTGCAGGTAGGTAGCAAACAAATGACCAGTAGATACTTAGTTACATGTCCATGTGACAATAATAACTGAAACCAGCAACTCTTTCAAATCTGTGCATGGGAGAGGCTGGTGCCTTCAAAGGCCTCCATCCCACATTAGAGCTGTCAAAGCTAAGCTGAGCACTCCTTGTCCCATGCATAGCCATGGGATCCTCCCTCAGTGGAGGGCTGTACAGCAATATTTGGTGACTTCTAAAAAGGCTGTTATCCAGGTTTTGGTTAATAGTTGGTCTATGAGCATTTTTCCCCTCAAAGCTTGTTTCTCCTTATAAAACTTAAACAGGTCTGGTGAAAGTCAAACAAGAAAATCCAATAAACTCTAACCCTATCAATTTCTCATTTTGGTCTTAACAAATCATTCCTTGATCTTTTCCATATGATTAAAAATTGTTTTGTCTCTATAAGTGCAATTAATTTTGCATTCAGGTTTATCATTACTATATCCATACATTAAACACACATGGTCACGTCCAGCTAGTGTACAGATGGAGGTGTGGGAGAATTCCTTTTAAAAAAAATAATCAATATTTCATTCCAATTATAAAAGAAACCAAATCTTCAAACATTGGAGTACAATGTAGCTACCCTAGAGAATAGATATTTGGTTTTCTGACCAGCAGTAACAGTTCATAATTGAACAGCTGCAGAAAAGAGAGGAAACAAACATACCAACAAATTAGTTTTCAAGCCTATGTTCACAGAAAATTTTCTACTCTATTGTGCTTTTGATCACAACATGATAAACAGAGTTCCTCACTTCCTTCTCTGATCTTCTACAAAACAGATTCGAATGGTCCATACAAGTTTAACCTATTATATTGTATAATCCCTTAGTCATAGGAGCAAATTAAACACATAGTACAAGTATTTGAAGAACTGAAATCTATTCACAACTGTTAGGAGTGTTAGAGCCAAAGTATTAGTTCATTTATTAAATGGATACAATCCTTTTTCAAAACTTTTTACTATGTTCTGATTAAGAATTAGACCTTTTTCTTGTGTGTTTGTGGGGTTTTTTAAGTGCCTTGGTCATTACTAGCATTGTGAACAAGGCATCAGTCAAAAAGACAAGGCAAAATTTTAACCATACCTATTTTAGAAGTAGAAACCCTATTTCTATATTTTTAGAGAGAATGGAAGAATACATCATAAAATATGAATTTAATTCATATATGTGTACGTGCATCTATGTATATTGGTATAGTCTTCTACTGCTGAAGTCATAAATGTTTTAATGCATTGCCTGTGTTTGTTCATTCCACATTTTCAGAGATGGAAGAAAAAGAAGGTTCTTTACTGCAGTACGAAGAAAGATGTTCTAATACCAAAAGATCCAATTAAAATAATAGGGCCATTTATTTCAGTAGGATTTCACACATACAAGAGAAATGCTAACCCTTGGGAGAATGTTCTCAGCTCATTTAACAATATATGTTTCCTCTGATATGAAAACTTTAGCTTTTGCATTATAACATCATTGCTAACAAGGCACACGTATATATCTCATAAGTAGATGGAAATGCGAATGTGGGAAGAATTATAATAGTTCTTTATCCATATTGCACTCATCTCAGGGTATACTTGCATCTGTTTTGTACTCACCCCAGGTAGCTTTTTCCTCTCCACACATTTAAAATATGCTCTCAAGAAAGGCTCTATACTCTGAAAGACAATAGGCAGATTACTAAAGAACTAAGAGAGACCAATCAGGGGGAAAACTATGAAGGGAAATAAAAAGGAAGAATTTGTATTCCAGTTCCAGGACTGCCACAACACTTTAAAAGGTCGCTGACTTTTTACCACCAGACAAAAAAAGCTGATCTGCTCCCTGAGAACAGTGAAGCCTGGGACTCCTCACTGCCTTGGACAGTGAGGTGAGTCAGGGCTGCACAGGTGCCAGAAGCTCCCTGGCTTCTGTCAGCAGCCCAAGGCATGCTACCACACCTGAAAGCTGCAGCTCAGGAGATGCCTTCTTGAAATAGAAAGGCTAAAATTATTGGGCCATTAAAAGTTTGCTTCACATTTTTGTATACCTAGAAAAAAAATTCTAATTGGAGATGAGCTTTTCAGGGTATAACTGGTTTTATGGGTCAGTTAAAGATATTGAGGCCTGGGATCTGATGTCAGTGAACAATCTCTAGCACCTGGGCACTTTAACATTGCACTAAACTGATGATCTAAATTTCCCTGTTTATGCTAGCATCTAATTTCCTCTCTTTGTAACAGAAAGTTCTAAAAAAGGTCAAACCATTAATGAGGAAAGATTTATTTTGTAGATCACTTTCCACTGACTGTCAGCAAACAAATATTTCTACCTAACTGTGAGGTCAAATGTAAAACTAAGATTTGAAAGACCAAATCCCTAAATGAATTTAGGCAATAACCTCAAATTACAGATATAGTCCTACAGTCAAAATGTCAAAATTATGTCCATCCAATTCAGGATGGAAACATGAATGATGTGATTAGGCATTTCATAAAGCATACATAAGGGACAGATCTCTAGGAAAAAGTTGGTCTCTGAATACTTTTTCTGCAATACAGTACTTGTAAGTCTAGAACTAAAACTTGTGTATATTTGATTGACTCCATAAGGTTTTCATCTAAATTCAAAATATAACTGTGTTTAGATATAGTTGAACATTTTATTGCATTTAGTTATGAGATATGAATTTTTCCTGAGAACCTAGGGCACACGACATTGCCAGATCATTCCAAACAAGTTAATTCTGAAAATGGGCTTGAATCAATAACACAAAAGAGGCAGTAAAGCCAATTTTTACGGTAGTCACGGTTGCATAAAATAATATCGAGACTTCAGATTGTAAGCTCCCTGCATCACAAATATAATTTGCAACCAACTCTAAGCACAAAGAGGAAATAGATAGATAGGCGGAAGATATAGATAAAAACAAATGATAGATACATAGGACAAAAGCGACTGGAGGTAAAGAAAGAATGCAGAGCAGATGCCATCCAACACAGCGTGAAAAAACCCAAACAAGTACGCCATGTAAGGAATTCAAGGTAAATAGACTGCATTTCTTTCATTTAGGCTTTAAAATTGTTATCAAAAGGCTCTCTTTTCACTCTGTAAGATAGACAGACAAGGGATGAATGTATAAATAAGTATGTCACTGCAATACTTGGCTTTTAATGAAAATGGATTTTTAATGATCCCAAAAGCTACATTTCTCTCCGACTTTCCCATTTGCAGACTATCAGCATGAAGTAGGCACAGCAAATGCACTTGTATTCCATGTCCTTCACTAAATCCCAGGACAACTGAGTGCCCAAGCACTGTAAAAACTGGAGTTGCCATTATGCAGAGCAGATACAGAGAAGCTGCATGTCCTTCACTGTTTTTATTGAACTTTCAGAGCTCCATGACACCACTGTGCCTTCTCCCACAGCAGACCCCAGTGCAGGTTACCTTGTGCTCCATATGCATAAATAAAGGATGACGCACAGCAATATTCCTTCCTGTTGTTCTTTGCCTCAAGGACACTTGTTAAAAGTGTGCAATTCCTCCCACTCCCCCAAGCAGGCACATTGTGTTGACATGCTCCATGTGAAACCCTGAGCACACAAATACCAGAGTATTCAGTCCACAAATGAAGAAAAGTCACAAGGGGGAAAGAGGCTGATGCAATCTGTATCCTTCTTGCTGTCTGAACACAAAGAATTCTTCTTTCCAATGTCAAAGTTCCAATTTCAGTCAGTAATAAACAAAAATCACACTGAAAAATGCATAATAATCCTCCAGCTAACATATATTGGGGTTTTTTTTCCTGTTTGCTCACATAGACAGTAATGTTTTTTCAGACTTCAGCATCATCAGAGAATGAAGGGATATTTTCCTTACTTTATTGCGATCCATGAAGTTGTATCTACAAATATTTTTTGTAAGGTAGGTCCACAGATTAGGAAACTAACATAGTTGCCATAAAACCAAGGTAGCATTTAAAATGGGCTGGGACTCCTGTGTTCACTTCATGTTCAATACTTCACTGATAAGCTTTGTGCAATGTATGTTACTTGGAGGAAATAAATCTCCACTTTTATTTCCTGTGTTAGCATTTTTACTTCTTGTTTCAAATATTAGAAGACATAGAAGAAATCCAAAAGAAGAACCCTGATGAAAAAGATAGTGACTGTGAGGTGCCACACAATCAGTTAAACTCATCCATTAATGAGTCAAAGGGATACATCCTTATGAAGGGCTCCAGAGA
>NW_008669871.1:4824-41402 GCF_000695815.1 Acanthisitta chloris | reverse complement strand
AAAAAAAAAAAAAAAAAAAAGATATTAAATAATAAAAAATCCCATTTGTGGGGCACTGCCAAACTCATAGTTTTTTCCATTTTGTCTGCTCTCCTTACTCAGAGTGCCTGCCAATTAATATTTACCAAATGTCTCTCCCTTCTTCATTTAAATCAGTTCAAAAACTGCACCTGTTTCATGAGACCTATGTGTGCTTCTGACAGCTGGTATTTGAGAAAAAACAAGTCAAAGTACTTAAAAATCCTAACTAACTGCATTAAACTGGAATCAAGAAAGACATTGCTAAGATTAGCTCTGCTAGTACAAGACATCAGCAAAGCACTTGGGGGTACCCCAGGGACACAGGGGATAGATGTATGGTGTAGAGCCTGAGAAGGATATCACACAGACAGCACAGAGGTGCATCAGACAAATGCAAAGCTTCCAGATCATCTGCACAGATTCCACGTTCCAGGCCAGTGCACAGCCCAGAGGAGCAAGTGCCATCTCCCCAGCTGTGTTTGGGAAGGATGTACAGGGTGGGCACTGCTCAAGACACTGGGCTGGTGCATGAGAGTGTGGCAGCAGGGCAGAGGCACATGAGGGGCACTGGCCTGACCTGCTGCCCAGCCAAGGGCAAGCACCAGCAGTATGGGGGCAATAGGCAGCTCCTCAAGCAGCACCACTCACCTGGGTTGTCTATGGCTTCCTGTCTCTTCTCTGCGATTTCTGGTGTCAAAGTTTTCCCCATCAGGAATCTGGAACATCTCTCTAATGTTCAGCTAAAGGTGAGAAATCATACAGCATTTATGTAGCTGTACTCCAAGAAACTTAGTCTCTTTGAAGCTCTGTCTCATGCCATCAAATGTGATTGAAACTCAGCAACTGCATTCAACAGTTAGTGAGTGACCTGGAGGCACCAGCATGGCCATATCCACCTCACTCCTCTAGAAAACCAGGCAAAATAACCTTGCAAGAGTGCCACAAAAAAATAAACATAATTTTTAAAAACCCCTAAAGCTTCAGAAAGCTACAGTATTCAAAGCCAGAGTTCATTAATAAAAGAAAAAAAAAAAAGTAGAAAGACCTTCAAAAGTCAGAAAGAGTTGCTGTGAATGGCAGCCAGGGGATGCAGCCAAAGCCAAGGGACAGACAGCTAGAGCTACTTGCCAACATACAGATTCACTCCAAGCTTCACTTAGAGTTATCAGTGCTTCTATATGGTACAGGGAAGGAACCACATTTTCCCTAAAAAGCTGTACAAACTCTCTTACATTCATTTACTAATACACAACTCAAAGGGGTTTATATAGCACTTTTGTTGCTTCATTTTGTATAGCAGCTCTCCCAGAGACAATTGCATAAGGGCAGGTAAATCTTGTTAGAAAGCATCCCAAATAAGGGGGAAGATAACATCCACCTTGCCTCCAAAATATACAGAAAAAAAATCACAAGTCTGTGTGTTTTGTATGCTGGGATTCTTTAAACAGAATCTGTGGAGACAGACTCGTAGCCTTTTGAAGGAGTTTCCTTCCATGCTGCCATATTTCAAATAACCCTTTTTTTTTTTTTCCTGGCAGCCATAAAGGAACTGGTGTTCCTAGAGCAGATTATCAACCACAGGACTGTCCTCCATGGCAGTTGGCAGAGTCCCAAGCCCACAGGGGTTTGGTGGATGTGTCCAGCTGCTAGTGCAAATCCAGGGACTGAGATGCAACCCTGAGTGTTAGAGGTTCATGCCCATTTCTGCATTACTTCAAAGATCCCTCTATGCCAGAGCACCCTTAGACAGGGTCCAGGTCACTTCTGTACCGTATCTCATACAAACTGACTTTTAACATTGCTGTCAAGCTATCAGACACAATTCAAAGAGTATATAAACTTCAAGGCATTTTCATGTGTTATTTTCAACTGCCTCATTTAAATTGTATCATTTCTCTAAAGCAGTACCTCCTATCCTTAAATCATATTTGTTAATTCTGTGTTCAAACGCACTCCTTTCTCACTAATACATTGCTTTCATAGTTATGATCACATATTTTACAATCCCCATTCAGTATGAATCAAAAACATCATGACCATAAATTCAAGTATGGGGTTAATTGCAGATGCAGACAGTTGACATGTTCTATATGTTTTATGTGTATTTCAGACAACGCAAGTTGAATGATGTTTCATCAGTCTAAGTTTAAAGTTTCTTACCACTGACCTGAACTACTTTTGAATGTGAAAGACAAGTCAAACAAACTAAGATAATCAAGAGCAACCATCTACCACAGACACCAATGTCTAACTACATCTAAAAACTGTCAAAAGTTTAAAACTTTTCTTTGGTCAACTCTCAGAGCAAGGAACCCCTTAGAGCAAGGAGCTGTTTCTGTCTGTATCACATACACTCTCTTTTTCTTTCTTTTTATACTTTCATTCTGCTCATCTTTCTCACTCTTGAGAAAATGCAATGAGGACAGCTCAACCTTTGCAGCAGCCACTCACCTGCTGCATGTTCAACCCCTGCAACACCAGGGTAAGCCTGTGGGTCATCATAGGCAAAACTCTTCTACTTGTGAAGTACATACAAATAATTTTTAGCCCAAAACTCAGTTTTGATTTCCACTCTCACAAATTCTCTCTAAACTCCTAAATGAATTTCTCAAATGCATTTGTCAGCTAAGAGTAATTTGTTTTCTTCTTTATTTTTCAGTATGTCAATTGCTGGAGAAAGAATTACCTTCAAATACCTAGTTTTTAGTCCCCAGCAGTTAGCTTAGTGGTCTTCTTTTTTTTTCAATCTTTTTGCAGTCTCTGATTATTATTATAATACTCTCTGTATTACGGACAGGCAGATATGCTATGGACATCCACATACCCAAATATAAAGGAATGCCAGCAATTTCAAATGAAGTCAGTTTTCTTTTTGACTAGTTAGGTGTCATTACCAGTGTTAATGCAGCTTTTCACAGTGCCTGATCCCATTTTTAAGACTGCTACTATCTTCATTTTCAAAATGCTTCTTATTCCCCTGTTGCTGTGAAAACCAGGCTGTGTGTATAAACTCTTATTAAATGCTTTCAAAGCTAAACAAGGTAGCAAAAAAAATTGTTTCCTCCTACCTTTCATCCATACTTGTCTTTGAAATTATGTGAATATATTGGGTGTACATTTGGGCATGTTTGAAAAAGAATACTTAGAGGACAGTATGACTTAAAATTTGTCAGAACCTTTAAAATGCTGTTCTCATAAATATCTGTAAAAAGTCTCATTTAAGTCCTGAAAACACTCTGCACTAGAACCTGTCTAAATAACACATTTGGGAAAATACAGATGAAGTTCTGGATTTCCAGCTGCAGCAAGGCAAAAAACCCACATAATCCAAAGAATCCTTACTACTTGTTGGGGATTTTTTAAAATATTTCGTGAGAGGTTGACACAGTAGCAGTTAAATCCATAAATAAGATATTTTTATTACAATCTAACAAAAATCAAGACAGTAACAGTGATTCATTTTTTTTAATAACCTCAGTTCTTCAAGACTTCCAATCCTAATGGAGCAATCATGCATCACTGTTGTGTTCCAACAGAACTATTACACTCTGTGCTGTGCTAGTGTAATTGCAGTCTAATGGTTTACACTATCATAATAGCACTAAATATTTTACTAAACAGAGTACAGTATCTAAAAGTGATTTAAATTGTTCCAGCTTTAAGATCATACATTCAAAGATAAAAAGATCTATTCCTTTATCTCTGAATCGAGAGTAACAAAGATGTCAAAATTAGTTTCTTGGTTATCCTCTTAATAAATTGGGTTAAATGTAATATTAGAAGTGGAGATTAAAAATTACAATATAAAAAGACCTAGTAAAGGATGAGAAATATTTTGTGACATTTTGATGATCTGATTTAGCAGGCTGGCATGGTTCAAAGTGTCAGATTAACAAAGGATATAGAATTACTCTAATCAGAATCTAATTTATTTTTTTTAATAATTTCAGAATTTCTGATTTACTTAAATAAAGCTTTTGATAAAAATCCTACACCATGCAAGTGTAGCATATCATTAAAAAAATATCTAAGCAGCTCTAGGTTTGTGATAAATAATGCCAGTAAAGCTGTTGAGGTACCAGCAAACCCCAGAAGTGCTTCAATCCCAAGAAGACACTCCCCATCTTGACCAGGCTTTGTGATGACCACAAATAGTGAGGTTACATGCCAGTAACCTTTTGAGGACCGAAGTGTATAGATCTTCTGCATGATCAGAACATTCCTACTCACAAAAATGACTCAACGAACTAAGTCAGACTACTTACATAAGAAGGACTATTAATACAAGTAAGGATTTGTTGAATCTTGCAGTTAACATACCATGGTAGCACTAACTGTACCTCATAATGGATCACTGCCATGATCACATCATTAAGATGCTGCCTGACTCCCTTGGACAAAGTCAAGAACTTCTGTAACTCTAGAAGGGCCCTGAAGTTACTTCAAACTGATCAAAGCTTCTAAGTCTGCCTATAGAATTCCTGAAATTTATTTCTAAAAATCCATTTAATCTAAAGCCAACTTATACTTAATTCTATTCACTATTTTAATACAAAAATCATGTTCCCTGACTTCTAGCCAAAGCATTACAGTGCTTTTCAAACAGTTTTCTTGGAAAATAAAGATTTTTTTTCCTAATAATCAGGAGGGATTTTCCTTCAGAAAAAGAGTTTGGACTAGGACACCAGAGTCTTTTTCCAAAGTTTTGTTTACTACTAGTATTTTCTACAACATTGATCTGCTTAAAAAATAAGCAGGGCAAAAAATATGTTAGTGCTATCTAAAGAACATTTTGTATAGCTCATGACTCCTTGTTTTAGGGACTACCAATATCTAGGGTAACTTCTTACCTGGAGAATAAATTTATCCTTTTAAAGCAGAATAAAATAAAAGTTGTCTTTTAACTCTCACAAGAACAATTTTTTAAAATGCAAAATATATAGAACAGTGAATTTAGTAATTTGGTACTAAATGGTCTTTGAGCAAGCACAAAGATACTATTAACAAGAACTGATTACTGTTCTCAAAGCAAGTGAGAAGCTGTACATCTTTACACTTTTTCTTTCTAACACTGAACAGGTTCTTAACCAAAGTCTGCCCAGGCATTCCAGCATCAAACATCCCCAACAAGGCTCAATATCTCCACTACATTAAAAAAAAAAAAGAAAAAGAAAAAGAAAAAAGAAAAAAAAAAAAAAAAAAAGAAAAGAAAAGAAAAGCATTTGCTAAGAGAAAATGTCACTTAAACCAAACTTCTCCAATAAGATGTCAGTTTTGCCAAACAACATAAAAAATGCACTTTGTGCTTTTGTTCTCATTTAAATTAGGAAATACTGTAAAAAATACAGATGGCAAAACAACAATGTAGAAAATCTGTTGCCTAAAGATCTCTGAAAGGATTTATTGATGCAGTATACAGACCTAACCTATTACTCTTAGATAATTACCTTACACAGTATTCTAATTTCATGGAGAAGTTTAATTTTAATTTACAGTTTAATTGTCCTACTTAAGGTAAGCCTGTCACCTGTGTCACTCTGTGGCTCATAACTGTAATCTTCATTTAATTATTTACTTCAAGGGAGCATTTTAATTATGGATATTGCTATGTGTCTAAAGCAACTTATACTCGAAGGTAGTGAAAATTTATACAGTAGAGTGCTCACCTAAATTTTCACTAGGTCCAATTCTCTGTGAATGTGTCTCAGCTGGATAGGCTACTTATAAGTCTGCTGAGGGATGTTTTTACCCTCTCTGGACTGGGACCACATCTGGGATGCCTGAAAATGAGTAGGACCACCAGCTCACATTTCTCTTGGATTAAGATTAGCAATGACTGCAAGGCTCCTAGCTGAAATACAAATGAGAGAAAAATAATTTCTCACCTCTACATTTGATCCTGCAAATAATCTTTGGACACAGGAGCAGGCTTACAGTGTTGGCTCCATGGGAAGTCAACACTCTGCCCCATTTCTGTGATGACCTGTAACGGAGGTCCAGTGGCCAGAAGAGAAGACCAGAGCATTGTCAAATTTGAGCAACCAATGATTTTTGGGTTCCCAAGGTAGGGGCTGCCTGTCAACAGTCTTTTTGCTTGTTTGTTTAAATAGCCATCAGTTGACCAATATTCTATGAAATTATCTACTCTCTTTGCAGGCTGTTTATATTTTTAGCTTCCCAAGTATCACACAGCAGCAAGGTCCATCATTTAACCTATGGCATTAAAAAACACCCAAACATAAAATACACTGCCTGTGTTTGCTTTAAATCTGCCAAATTTGTGGGTTTGTGTGCTAATGCTGGGTCATCTTCTAGTAATTTTAAACTTCCAAAGCAGACATTTCATCATGACATGAGTGGCACTATGTAACTTTCCTGCTCTGCACCAAGCAATAATTTTCATTGCCTGGAGTCCTGATTGGCAACTTTTAAAAGATGAAAATATTTTAACATATTCAACACAATAAGAAGCACTTCTATGCAGACCTGCCCAGCCAGAAGGGATGGTAAGGGATGCCCTGTCCTCAGGCTAGCCAGCCAGTGAGTAGGACCCTCTGCATGGGGGAGATGGGGCCAAGGGGCTGCCCAGCCTCCTGGTTCTACAGACAGAAAATATGTGCCAGAGACAAAGAAGGGGGACACCAGGCATATGTGAACTGTATGCCACTTGCTTCTGAGGTAAGTGCCTCTCACACTAGTCACTTCATTATTAACGACTTCCAGATCTTCATAAGATGCTTATCTTTTTTAATAAACAGAAACAGTTACTGGAGGTTTTGGTTGGCTTTTTTTTTTTTTTAATATTGGGATAAAATCCAAAGAGCTGCAGATGTATTCTTTAGTATCTACCTTTCTGCGGTGATGGATGTATTTTCATGACCAGTGTCATTACATCCAATTTTTATCATCTAGATTGTTCTGTTTTATTAAACAACCTAGAAAAAAAACTTCCTTTTTTCTTCCTAGAGAAGCAGCCTTCAGCCTACAATTTGTGTGTTGCCTCTCACAGTATCCTGAGCACAGCCAGGGCCCCTAACAAGTGAGGGCATCCAGCACCTTCCAGTACTGACTATATCACATTTCCCATCTGAAATTGCTTACCTCATCTGTCACTAAGGACCCAGTTTGGAAGTCATTAAAAATAATGAGAATGCTGGCACTTCTCCCAGGAATAATGGCATTGGATTCTGTGTTGTTTTTCGACTTCAAGACATTTGTATATATCCACAAAACATTTAACTCTTATATTCATACTAGCTTTAATGAAACTAATGGCTGCTGAAACTGTGTTTTATTCTACTTTTTATTTAAATAAGCTTCTGCCCACTCCATCATAAAGTGACACAGACACTTACACAGCATATTGCATCACAAAAGCCCCAACCAGCACAAAAATGCAAGCACTTCTCAGTCAATAAACACTTCAGCTGACAATAAAGTCACAAGAGAGTTTTCAGAAGGAAATCTGAAGAGCAACAAATTCAATTTGTCCAAAACAAATTTAGAACCAGTATAGTGGGTAGAGTCTCACAGGGTCTCGTGCTTTCATCTCCATCTGTATCTACTGTAGCCTTTTTCCTCCTAGCACCATGCAAAAAAAAAAAAAATCTAACTCCATATTAACTCACTGAGTGAAAACATCACTCCTGCAGGGTCCATATTTTACAAGCTTTGACAAGATAATAAGCCCTCAGGAATACACTCCAGGCCATCACAAACGCAGCTTTAAAGAGTTTCATTAATCCCTTCAACTGATTGTTGGGAAATGCATATTAAAACCTTAAAACACTAACCCTTAATGTTCAAGGTCTAGCTTAGGGCTAATGTAAAATTTCTCCCTGCTATGTTTTTCCTGATAAGAACATGTATGATCTACATGCTTTGAAATAAATAAAAATCATATAAATATGAAAAATACATGCCTTCTCTAGATATACATATTTAACTGCCCTAGGCATACATTTGAACTGTACCTTGAAAAGAGACCAGTTCATGAGGACAAACTCATGAGTGATAGATCCAGCACGGCTGCACAAGGAGTGTGATATTTCAAGCTCTTAGAAATTAATCACAGTGTATAATGTGACACATCCATTTTGACATCATCTATTCACAGATGAGAAATCTCTAAGATGCAAAGGACTTGAACTCCAGGAATCCTGGAAGTCCATCCACACTGTGAAAAATCCAGAAACCCTGGACTGCTGCTGAAAGCTAAATTAAAAAAAAAAAAAAAAAAAAGCTCTACTGATTTTTCTTGTTAAAATCAGTAGAGCTTAGTATGCCTTAACTGACTAAACCTAGGTGGGAGCATAAAAATAAAAGGCAGAAACAATAGTAGTAATTACTACAACAAATAGTATTTCTAACCAATAATAAAACTGCAGGTACCAAATTTAATAATAAAGTTTCCCAAATGCTTCATAAGGTGAATTTTAAAGGTGTTTTGATGTTATTATAGGTATATCTGAGAATCTGAAGAGGCTTATTACCATTGCATAAAAGTTGAGCTAAAAGCCTATTTTGGAAGGAGAATGAGGCACTCAGTTATTAAAAATATTTTTGAAGGCTGCTAAATGTTTAATGCCTTTGCAAAGTATTTAGTTTCCATTTATTTTTAAGTGGTGAATAAGGTCTGATTTTGGAACACATATTGCTTAAGGTACCAATTAGTTGGGGTAGCACCTTTAATCTCAAAATATTTTGGGCCATGTTACAAATAGTTTACAAAGCCACAAAAAATAAATTGCTTAGCCATCCCTAGCAGTAAACAGAATATCATTATTTTTACTTCTTTCATCTATTAGATCAAGGAATAAAATGGCAGCAAACTAGTTTTATGATTAGCCTTAAATTATCTACCAAATATTACCTGCAGAACACCTGGTGTAAGCTACACAATTTAAACAATAGGTGCAAATGTTTAGGCATCATGAGTTGTCTCACCATTTTAAGACATGACAAAGTCCTTAAACAGTTCAAATACGAAGTGAAGAACAATGTAAAAATTGATTTGAGGATAAAACAGGATAGCAAAGACAAACAAAGTTGTGACAGTTTCAGTTTATTAAAATAGACCTAAGTTTTTAGAACATTTGGGGAAATGTTATATTCTATTTTCTCCTGCAGTGAATGGCAAAATGATTATAATAATTTCATGATACTGAAAGCTTGCCTGTGGCTCATTATCCAATTAACTGATATGAGTAAATCATCTAAATCAAGTTCAATGACAGCTAGTTGCTCCACAAAAGGTGGAAGTATATCAGAATAAGAGGCCTTCAAATAATTTAATCAGAGCAGAGGTCTTTCCTTTTGAACCTTAGAAACACATTAAAAGACATTTCTATTTTCACTTTCAGAAAAAAGAATTACAATAAAGGATGACAAGTAATTCATATTCAGAAACTCATTGAGAATATTCCAGGTGTTACAGTAGCAGTGGAGAGTTTCATTGCAAAAGCAAGACAGAATTTTTCATCGAGACCCTCTTCCATGAAATGGATGAAATCAGATCTCTCATACCTATTATCTTACATGCCCCTCTCTCCTATCATCCCCAAGGAAAGAGAAGACAGCTTGGTGCCTCTCTTCTTCCATCTCCTCTTACCACTGCACCTGCTGCACCCATTTGAAAGTACCCTGCCATCAAAGGTGCTTCTTTTTACACTGAGACAGGAATGACATGTTACAGCTCAAGGAATATTGTTAGTCTCTTAGAAGATTACATGGGATAACTGCTTTTTTATGGTCTTGTAAAAATCCTATCTTGGCTTTGTGCAATTGTAGGATAGCACAGGGGATGGCACAGGACTTAAAATTCACAGTCAAACAAGCCAGGGAGAACTGAATGCAGACCCATTACATTGGGGAATGGAGTTAGAATTTAGTGCCAGGTAATGCAGAAAAAAAGATAAACAAACACCCTTCTGTTTGAATGTAAGCACCAATGCTGACAAAATTGCAGGGTTAAAATCTTCTCTTAGGAAAAATAATCACAAAAAAAGCTCTAACTATACTTCTAAGACCAAACTCAGCTGCAATGGGGAATACACACTCTCAGGCCACACAGAAGCTTCTGTTACATGAAAAAGGAAAAAACACAGTGTTTCTTACCATTGAGGTACTTCTCACCCTTTTTCATTTTAGCGGTGGTTTGTTTTCCATCCTCCTTCTTCCTGCCACCTCAGAGGACAGCAGCTTAGGCAGACTATACAAACAGATGGGATGCTGCTATTCATCTCACTCCTCTCTCATTTTTCTGTTTGTTTGTTTGTTTTGTTGTTGTTGTTTTACAGGCATCAAAATGAGAATTTTGTCCAAGACGCTGCCTGTGTCAAACAGTCTGTGTCACTCAATGATCCTGAGCACCAGGTATTTGCTGACAGCTTTCATGGAGATCCTGAAGTGTGGCAGGCAAGAAGTTACAGCTGAGGGAGCTGGTGCTGTTTAACCTAGTGAAAACAAGGCTGAGGGGAGACCATATAGATCTCTACAACTACCTGAAAGGAGACTGTAGTGAGGTGGAGGTCAGTCTCTTCTCCCAAGTAACAAGCAATAGGATAAGAGAAAATGACCTCAAGTTGGGCCAGGAGAGGTTTAGATTGGATATTAGGAAAAATTTCTTCAACAAAAGGATTGCCAAGCATTGGAATAGGCTTCCCAGGGATGTAGTTGTGTCACCATCCCCAGAGGGATTTAAAAGATGTGTAGATGTGGCCCTTAGGGACATGTTTTAGTGGTGGCCTTGGCAGTATTGGGCTAACAGTTGGACTTGATGACCTTAAAGGACTTCTCCAGCCTAAACAATTCTATGATTCTACCTTCACAAAACATTGCACACCAGTAGAAAAGCCAAGCCTTTGATTTTCACATCCAAATGTTAGCTAAGAAAGCATTTAACCCCGAAGACATTTTCAGAAAATTAGTTCAGATCCTTTGCACAATTTAATCAGAAGAAGTTTTAAACTCTGATTGTGCAATCAAACACAGTATACTCTTGCAGTTGCCATTTATCACACTGCTACCATGCTAAGTAATCTGGCCAACAAAACTGTCTGGTACCTAGGAGTGAAGAAATGAGAAGGATAATGTTCTGTAGGAAAGCAGGCCTATCTAACATTTTACAATGCTAAAAATACCCTTGGGACTTGTTCTGATATCTTGTAATTATGCACACATATCCTGATTTATGGTGCATGTCTCCCAGCTCAAAATAGTATGCACTCAGCTTCATATCTTGCCCTATTTATGTGTAAAACACTTGAGTCCGTAATGTCATAAAAGAGAGGACAGGCTCATTGCACATGTTACTATCGATTTCATATGAGCATGGGCATAATCTAATGATCCTTTTCAACTAAGGACAAATATGCACAATTTAGCCTTAAACATATTCAGTGTCAGATCATTTCAACTGCTGCCATTGAGAAATGTGCCTGTGATGTTAAAGATCTCTGCTGTCCAGCCTCCTTCTTAAGGCTGTGGAGAGTGTGGCAAAGGAGACAAAGATGTGCAAACTGAAAAAGGGATAAGAAACGTTGACACCTCTGTATCGAGAAACATAACTTCTTCACTCCAAACCTGCAGTTCATTTTCTACTTCCCCAACATCCCTCCATCTCCACATTACCCTACTCTCAAAGGAGTCACCAGCCACTTGTTAGTGGGTTGTTTGGTTTGTGTTGTTTTGTTGTTTTTTAAATTTTCCACCAGTTTTAAAATAAAACAGCACATACAGATTTAAACTTGTAATGTGTTTCTCTCTATCTATACATGCTAATCTTTATAAGAAGAAATGTGGTAAGTGCAACAGAATTGCCTTAGCTCCTGCCTGTACAAGAAAGAGCTGGAACTTGGTGTGGCAACAAGGGGTACAAAGGGTCTTCAAATCACTGCAGCTTGGGTCATTAAACATTTGACTAGGTTTTTGGGTTTGTTTTTTTTTACATACATCTTCAATTTGTTTTACTTTTTTATGCATGTTTATTCACAGTTTTAGACAGCACAAAGGAAGAAGGTATTGCAGTGTTTCTTAAATAGTTTTGAACAGGAATCTGTCAAGGTAAGGTCCAGCTTATCCATGAAATAAGTCCATGTCTTTGCTGACTGCTTTTTCAAAAGCAATTTAACTTGTAAGCTGAATTCAAGCCTTATTTCATTTCACAACACAACTTCATTTTTCTATTCGTCAGCTCTGACATCTTTGTACCTATTTCCATATTGTATGGATACAATTAAAAATGTACTAGTAATAAACCTGCAATGTCACCAATCACTGCAACGTAATTACTGATTCCCAGAAAAAGCCACAACCAAAACCTGAAAGGTACATAACAGTATTCTTTTGATTCATTTATTTTTGTATTCAGCTACATACATTATGCATCATTTATGCTCTTCCTAGTGGTGGCTCCACTGAATTTCCTTGCATTATGATAGAGCTATTTTTTTTGCTATTCTTCATTTTGGAATTTGTGCGTGAAGTCACCTGTGGATCAAATGAATATTTTCTCCCCTCCTATGCAGAAGCCACAAAATCTATGGGAAAGGCACAGCCTAGGGAAAATTTTACCAAATTCTCATGCTTTTTCAGCAAGCTGACATAGATAGAAATGCAGTCAATTTTATGAATAATCTAACCAAATAAAACCAAGTGGCACTTGAATTTAATAATCTCTTTTGGGAACAATCTATTCTGCATACACATCACTTTCCACATTTGAAACATTTTTGAAAAAAATCAAATTAGGGGGTTTCCTTTTCCTGACCGCTTTTATAAATTTTTATAATGCATTTTTTTAAAATTTTATAATCCATCCATGTATCCTTTTCTCCCCTCTTCCCCCCACCCCTTTTATTTTTTTAAGGGTATCTGTATTCTGTCCAAATTAAGATTTTTTTTTCTTGGCACCCCTATTTTTTTAATGTTCTCTTTATCAGAGAGCTTATATATTTGAACAAGTCAGGGCTCTTTTGCACCATCATGCATCAGAAGTGGCCTAGAAATAGTTTTATCCATCCAAATTCAATTAGGTGCTGTGACAGTAAGGAGCAAAACTAGACTTCTTAAGATATAATCCAACATTTTAATGACAATCAATACCTTCCACCCTCTCTGAGTATTATTAATCTTGATGCATGGGAAGCTGAACACTGGACAGGGTGAAGGACTGGTCTGTGCCTCTGCTGCCAGTGTGTTGAACTGAATGAACTGAGTGCAGAAAAAACAAGAGTGGACCTTTTTGGTTTTAATGATCTCAGTGTGACTAGATGACAGAAATAAAGCTTTCATCAACACATTGCTGACACAGATTGATAAACCAGGCACGGAATAACTTTTTTTAAAAAAAAAAAAGTTTAAAAATAATAAAAAGTTAGACAAAAGAGAAAGGAGAAAGAATATTCATAAAAACAGGCAAGAGAGTTTAATTCATTGGTTTTCATGCCACATTTTTATGAGATTGTCATCAGAAGAGGAGAAAGGAATCAAAACAATTTTGAACTACATGCTTACCTGGAAGCAAGGAGATATCACAGAAATGATTGTTCATGCAGATGATTTTAAAACTGGCCTTTGTGCACCTAAAAATCCACCTACAGAAACAAAGGTAGAAGCAAACTTAAGCAATCCAAGGTTATAGCACACATCTTAACAACTTAAAAATAACCAATGAAAGCTTCTACAGCAAATCAAAGACACAAAATCAGCTATCACCATGTTAAGAATTATTATTTCTACAGTGATATTCCATAGGAAAAGTCAAAATAACCAGAGCCCCGATTCAGAAAATAGGGACTGTAATGGCATTACTACTTTCTAGCCATCTGGATCCACAGAGATATTTAATACTGCTAAGAACTAGGGCCTAACACAGAAACCATATGGACAAAAGAGAGAAGGATGGACATAAGAGAGTCATTTAGCCTCAACAGCCCAAAACTGTCAGGAGTCTACCATTTTTAGCCTGCAAGATAGAGCACATATTTAGCATCTGAAAAGTCTGGATTTTGTAATAAGCACCAGACTCAAACTTAATGTGCAGAGGATACAGTCTCTTTGTAAGGCATTCAATACCATCATACTTGATCGAATAAGAAGAGCCATTTAGACTTTACATATTGAGCAATGGCTCATCTACAAAATATCAGTGTATAGAAAAAGCAAAAGAACACATTACAAAAAGGACATCCAGTCCTTCAGATAAGACTTTAAAGCAATATATAATATACCCTGGATTAATATCATATTAATAGCTGTGGCAAACTCATACCATTCCCATTTCAATAGCCTGAGCCAAATAGGGAATGCATCTGACTATCTTTTCAGTAATTCTACTTTTTAAGAGTTACATTGAATCAGGTCAAGCAGAACCCAAGATACTTTATTTCAAGCCTATTTCAATGGTTAGAGCAGCAATTTGAATGGAAAGCGAGTGGTACTGTTCTCTGTATTTTAAACTATTTTAATAGTTTAAATAAATGAAGGTTATTGAAACTGGTTTCCAGAAACGAACTTGAATCACACACAAATGTGCCATTTCAATACAGAATAAGATCAGCAGTGCAGAAATGAATTACATTAAAAAGCAAAAAAAATATGCTAAATCACACAAAGATTTGAAACTCCAATACATCACAGGTGATTCTCCAGTAGCATATGTTTCCACCCAGAATACACCTATTGCTCACAGAAAGTAGGAAATGAAAAGAAATGTTAATCCACACAATAATGCAGCTTCACAGAAGCAGTGAAGTGGCACAAGGGCTTCAGTCAGGCCCTTAAAAGCAGACATTGGACCAAAATGAGACATAGCTGAATGCAAAAGAACTAGGTAAGTGGCTCAGAGGGAAGGGTTCCCAACTCCCTCTCTACCCTGTTGACCATGCTCCATGAAACAGATGACTGCAGCAGCATTGGAGCACATGTAGGAAAAATATATTTGGGAAATTAAGGCACTAGAGGTTACATGGTGGCACTTCAAAGTGTGATATTTCTAAGATCATCCTCATTCTCTCTTCTATTCCTTTTTATAGACACAGACCCATGAAGGAAAGACCTTCCTGACTGAAGCAGTTTCTCTGCTGAGATATGCTATTGGCATAGAGCTGGCAAAATGATACTAAATTAAAATAGAAAGCTTAGCACTTATCTTCACTTAAATACAAAAGCATACACATACTCCACTCACAGTGAAAGAGAAAATAAAGAGAAAATAAAACTGTATATAACAGCAACTTCTTATTTAGCTCCAATAATAGCAATCTTCATGCAGTTATTATCTAGTGCTCCAAGGCCATACTAGTTCAGCATTGCACAGGAGCAAGAGAAAGAGCTGATAAGGCAAGTATCTTCCTGCCATGCTCACCCTGCCTTGCTCAGAGCCAGCCAAAGGGCTGGTAGAGCCCATAAGCAGTGCCCACACCACAGGGCACCATGCAGCAGAGCCATGCCATTAAGAGCTGCTTCAACAAATCACTGGAGAGCACAAGCCTACAGTAAACCTTGGCCATAGATCCACACGTTATATCAGTATTAGGTATCTGTATTTTATATTTCAAACCAGAACTTTAATCCTGATCAACTAACCCTGGAGATGCTAAGGTTTTCATCACAAAAGCTAGGTAGGTCCCAAAATTTCCACATCAATCAGGCATGCTCAGAAACACCTCAACTTCGGCAGGTCTGAGTAATTCACATCTTTGAGGTCTGAGCTTCATTAGGAACTGCAAACAGTGTTTCCCCCTAACATCTTGCCCAAGAACACCAGTCCCACAGGCAGGCAGTATTTTTACCTAGACAGGTTCCACACAAAAATACAGCAGTAGAGACTCATTGTTATCACCGTCACAGAGGTCTTCCAAGCTTCTCAGCTCAGAAAACAGTTTCCTATTTCAGGAAAGCAGAATAAACACAAAAGGTGGGGCAAAAACCTAATGACCAGATGTTGCAATTACTCACATGCTGGCTGTAAAGTCCCCTTACGAACCTATGCCTAACTTCACTGGCAGCTCATTCTGTGTCTGGAGCAAAGGCAAGGGGAACAATTATACTATCTCAAATCATCGTTATTGTTTCAATGATTGCATTAGCATTCTCCAAACATAAACGGCCCACAAAACATTTGAGGCAGACATCTAATGATGGATATTCCCAACAGAGAAAGCAATTCCTCTAAGCAATAAAACAGTCTGTGAGAAATCCTGCAGTCATAAATCTAGTATTTCTCATTACAAAATTTACATCAGCCACGAAGTGATTACTTCTAAAATTACAAACCCTTGTGGGCAGCAATATTAGTGGGTTACCAATTGCCATTCTCATGAGTCATGAAAAAAGCAGTCCAAGCCATAATAGTCTTGAAAAAAAAACAAAATATCAAAAGAATTAATTGCCTTATTGTAGACAGAAAGTTTAAGGCATCCACATAACAAGCATCTAGGCACCTAAGTACAAAGTCCAGGAGTCAGTTCCCATGGAAAATTTTCGAAGGTTACACAGGAACACCCAAACAACACAGCTTTGTCACAACTTTTCAACACATCCCCCATAAAAGCAGTGCCCAGACCCTTCAACCCTCCCCAGCATTTCCCATATGGTGCATAGAATGCGCAGAAAAGAGAGGGAAGAGAGAGAAGAGGAAATGCACCCAAGGCCTTCCACTCTTGTAGAACATGGGGAGTAACTTCAGTTCCCAAAGGGAAGGGCAGCAGCTAACCCAACTGGCTCCCACCCTGTGTCAGGTGCTGGAACACCACAGGGTGTTTAGTACCTGGGCAGGTCCTGTTCTAAGACAGTGAAGAAGGATGAGAGAGTAAGTGGAGCCATGCATGAACAAGTTTTGCCCAACTAGCTTGATGCTGGCACAGACTTATCTCAGGATTTGTCAGGGAGCTGACATGTCCATAAGTTTGAGGATCACTGTCCCACAAAGCTGCAGTCTTCTCTTCCTCAGGCAATGTAACATAGCAGCAACCTGGCACACGGGATCAGGGACTCTAAGGACTGCTGGTATCGAACCAAACATTTTAGTAGAAAAAGCATGTCCTCCAACACTTTGCTCAGAAAGACATGAATGTTACAGAGTTCTAGAGGAAGGCTAAGGTATTGCAACAAGCACCTTAAACACAGGATTGATCATTCAGTGAAAATAATCAGAAATAAAAATCTGTTTAACTCATCTAGACTCACATTTTACATACATTAAGAAATTTTTCTAGTTTAACTATAGAGAAAGCAGAGGAGAGGCCTTTGCAAGCAGATATACTTAACTCTAAAATACATTTCCCACATAACTAGTTAAATATAGCATATTATATTGGTTTTGACTGCCCACAGAAATAGAGGGAAAGGGGAAATGGAGGGAAAGGGGAGAAAAAGGGGGGGAAAGGGAACCACAGCTAAAAGCAAATTAAGAACTGTAACAGCATTTTCACTCCCCTTACAAGGCAATTGCTCCAGTGACAGGCAGAAGACTAAGTACCATGGCAGATGAAACTTTGCTGTGGAGCACTGGCGCCATCCATCGCAGGTCAGTTTGTCTATTCAGCTGGTAAGAGGCAACCCCAGGAAGGAGCAAAGAGGCCACATCACGTCCTGAACAGCAACAGTGGAGCAGTAATGCCAATTCACAGGCACAGGTGAGGGATAGGGAAGGCAACATGGGATGATCAGTTGAACACAAGTCAGGTTCCAGCCACAGCTCAAACCACGTTCAACCAGCCTGAGCAATTAGGAGGTTGTTCCTCAGCATGATGAATAACCAGGTTTTGGAACTGGCTGCTCTGCCTGGAGTCTCTCAGGACTTGACTGAGACCAGCCTGAACACAGATGGAGGGAGCTTCAGCTCACCACAGTCATATGAATAGTTATTAGTATTTTATTTTTACTGCAAGTCTGATGATTGGCTGTTGTGTTACTTGCCTGGCACAGCATGGTGCAAAATTTATTACAAGCAAGGTAACAGTAGGGGAAAAAAAGCCTGTAAATACATACTTGCAAAAGAAATTAAGTTTTATTACAAACAAAAATAAACTAAAATAATACATTCACACAGTTTATTACCTCTTCTTTGCCATACCCTGTGCACTTCATTCTAACTGTTCAAGGAGTAGCATGGTCACATACTCCATGTTTATGAGAAAACTATTTCTCAACTATTTTTATTCCTTGCCATCAAATGAAAAAAACAGTCAACATGCTTATGCTTTCTGCCCTAATCATATATTTGAAATTTATAGGGTTGTAAAATGATATCCCAGCATGACATTAGCTATTTTGATCTTTGATATATTGGTGCCATTTTAGTAGATGATAATAGTTTACCAGCTAAAAATACTGGCCTAGTAAAAAATACACTTCACTGCTCCTGTAATACATTTTACAGCTAAAGGGTAAATATTTATTTCCTGTCTATTTTCTGTTTCACTAGATGTTCATGCAGTGAATGGCCCGTGTATCTGGTTCTACATGCACCACTACCCATGATATCACTTGTTCACAATTTATTACAAAAATGCATTTTTTAGAAAGAAAGCTCAAAACGCTGTTACTTAGAGATGGATAAAAATTAATATGCATGTTATGTACAAGTCAGCTTCAGGTCTCAGAGCTGAAAACCATCATCAGACAGATTGGGTCTTGTCTGGGGCTAAGGTGCAAGTCCTCCCACTCTTCCTGCTGGGAGAGACATTTGACTCCTTATGTGGTCAGTAATTTGCAGGACAGATAATCCAGATACTGTTAGGCCACATATAAAGTTTTGCCAGCACATCCTCTTATTTCCTTACTACTATTAGGTGATTATGAATCATATTTCTTTACAACCCCAAACCAAAGCATTTCTATTTTTGCACAGAGCAAATGTGTCTTCAGCAGTAGCCAAGCTACTTCCTCTGCACTGATAATCCAACACGACATCACCCATGAACAAGATCAGTCACCTCCACAGAGATTGCTTTTTTCCCCTCTTTTTTAAAAAGATGCTTAAAGTTGAAAAATTAATTTTGATATGAAAGTTAAAACATTTCATCTTGAAACTATCAAAATGAAAACTTCCAATTTCCTGGATTGTTTATTAAAATCTCGACATACTTTCAGTATTTTTCAAAGCCTGCTCTGGCAGGGAAAGAATTGAGACACAAAACTGTTCACTAGATTAAGTCATAATTCTTGTACATTCCCACTCCTTTTCCACTCCGGTTTAAAATAAATAAATAGATTTATTATTGTATTGGCAACAAACACATGGACAAAACAGCACTCCACCCCAAATCTTTCGAAATACCTTTTGAATATTTTCATTACAGATTTTAATAAAGATAATATCCTAGTGCATTTGCATAAAAGTACTGACTACTTGAACACTTTTGTGCAGCTCCAGATTGCCATGTACTTCACTCGAAGGTGTAAGAGGAAAGGTAGAAGGTATGAAATAATTCTTCCTTCAAGATGATAAGACAGATCCCAATGCCTCAGCCTGGGCAAAGACAACAGAGGTCGTGATAGACATGTATACAGTGACAGGTGACAGAGACAGTGAGTGGAAATCACTGCACACTGTCTCTTCCAGCACAAGAACCAGGGTCAAAACCAGAAACTGGTAATATCAAAGGAGGTTTCACTTCATCCACTGAATAATTAAACTGAGGGAACCAACTGCTACAGGAATTAGGTGATCAAGACTTATCTAAGATGAGGAAGTGTCTGGAGAAAACCTACCAAAAGATGTTACATGTAAAGGTGTCCTTCTGGCTGAGGAAGTCCTGACCATCCCATAGTCTTTATGGGGGGATCTTGTAACATGTACCAGGGAAGTAATCCTGTGCTCTTGAACCATTCTTTGCTGTTTCTTAAATATCATCTGTTCCCAGAAAGAGAGCTGATACAAGGCCAGACATCCTGGTTTTGTGGTTTGGGGCTTTTTTTTATACACACACTTTGCATCATTGGAAAAATTAATTTCAAATGCATTCAGTCTAGCTCACCTTTCCTCTGCATATAATAATAAATCATAACTTTCATTGTAAAACTCACTGCTGCCAGATTAATGCCATGACTTTGGCAAGTTCAACCTCCTTTGGAAATGGAAGGCAAATGACATCAGCAAAAAGAAAAGACTGTGGATAAGGATAGAGTTGACAGGCTGGTAGAGCCCTGATATTGCTCACAATTCAATAAGCTTCAGAAAAAGAGGCCTCGGATCATCACAGCACAGTGATTCACCACAGTTCTTGGGGTAGATGAATAGAAGCAGATTGTGTAGTTCTTCTTTATAGGTGCTCTTTGAGCAAAGTTTTGCTGGGATAGTTTTGATAGCAATATCCACCAACAGAAACCTGTAAGTAGCCTAGCTGGATATTGTTTTGGTTTTACCTCAGATAATGTTTTCCTACTGGTTTTTTTAGTGTCTTTCACACTACAAATGAGGTACAGATATAAATTTTACTTATCTGACAATGAAAGCCTGAAATGTAACTTCCTGGTTTGGATCATGAAGGCATTTATACCTACTTTGATTTCTTTAAAGAATTTTAAACTGTACTGGCTAGAGAGTGTGGCAAAATAGAAACATTGGTTGAAAAAAGAATTTGTTCTTCCCAGATAAGACTATTCTTAGAAAATTTTCACAGTAAGAAATTTCAAAAACTGACATGGCGTTGTTGGTTGGATTTTATTGCTAGTGAAATATATGTTGTTGTGTCATGTCATAAACAGAAAAGTGAAGCACCCTTTTTAAATCCTCAGCACTGCTGACACTTCCAACAAGTACTTCAGTATTGGTTTTGGTCTTATCTGTTTCTAACAGACAGCCTCATGCCTTGGAAATCTGACCTGAAAGAAAAATTCAGCCCCAAGTATCTGCTGTCAATTGTGCAGAAAATAGGAGATGACAGCAAAGTCACTTCTGCATGCCAAATTAGATCTCTTTCCAACATCTTCTAATGTCATTATTAGCACTCAAATACACTGTGTCAAAATGTGTCTGTATAGGGAGATGGACCAGGCAACATCAAATTTATCTCTTAGTCAATATGACAAGCTGGTTCTGATTCAGATTTTTGAATAGAAAGAGACTCTTAAGAAAAAGTATCTGCTCCATCATAAAGGTTTGTTTGTGAATATGGATATTAGAATAGATGGAAGCAGTTAGGAAAAAACTGTATCATGCAGTATCATTGAATTGCTGGAATCAATAGTGCAATAGGACTTGCTAAATTCATCAGTGTGAGCCTTAATGCCTACACTCCAAATAGTCAGTGGTGCTATGTGAAGAGTTTCAACAAGATCTTCTGCAAGAAGACTAGTGCCTGATTCAGAGCTAGTCTTAACAGAAAGTATTCTAAAGCAACCACGTAAATGTGAATTTAAATGTACCAGATGGTTTTAGAACAATATTAAAAGGATTGAAAAGGGCATCACATCTGCAAAGATCAAATTTTGGTAATTTGTTCAAAGTTTTATCTCTACTTAAATTTATCAAAATAAAAGTGAATAACCAGACACAAAAGGCACTTAACTACTGACAGAAAACAATTCCTGGAAAGCCAAAGCCTGTCCCTGTAGCACTGAAAAGAAAAAGGGCATATCATGTACATACAGTGTCAGTGCCTAACAAATAGTCAAAAAAAGAGCAGACATTACAGCTCTATACTCTCCATCTGTATGGCAAAGTTCAGAAGGTTAATAGAAGAAATTAAATAAACTACAATGAAAAAGGTTTGGAGTCTCATACACATGGGACTATTAACTAACCTAAAGAGACAAAAAGGCTACTTAATTCCACTAAATAAATGGATATCAATAAACTTCACCTATTCTAATTAGCAAGATCCTTCCCGCGATTTCATCTTTTTATGGCCTCTTAATATCCATTTCACTCAACCAAAGGCCAGACAATTATTATTTGGTAGTGACACTAGAGTTCTGTACCTTCTTATTAAATTTGGATGACTACACAAAAAAAAAAAATCACATTTATGAATGTTTAAATATTTTGTGTTTAGTTCTTACTGAGCATGTGAAGTGGCTGTAAGCCATTTACACTAATCATCCACAATATAGGTGGTCATGGCCTTCTGATCTGGGCTCACAAATTCTGTGAATGCACTGAAAATGCTTTGGGAAAAACCCACAATAATAAAAGTAATACAAACCCTTCCACTCCTTAATATGCCTCAATCCTGGGCAACAACAGCAAGTTTGTGCAAATCCTAACATTCTAATTTCTTAACTTCTAAAAGCATTGGAAAGTAACCACAGTCAATGCATATTTTAATGCAAAAAGTTAAGTATCTCAGTCTTACCAAAAATTAATTTTACTTTTTCCTATGTTAATTGTAAATATGTTTAAAGTGAACTTCAGTATACAACTTTAACACTGATTTTAATCATCCCATTATCATAAAACATATACAGAGATGGCTTCTCATACCACAAAATGGTACTCCTTAACATAGTCATATAATTTCAGTTCCATGTACACACTGTATATATGATACACCAACTTTTGCCAGATAGAGTCAACTGAACTCACATCTCCTCAGCTCATTGCCAAATTAAGACTGAGCAAAAGACTAAAGGGCTGACAAGAAAGAGACCAGCATAAGAAAATGAGAAAAAGACATACATAAACATTTTCCCATAACTTTTCTCCCTTTCTGTTCCTTTTCCCTATGGCCTTCCTGTAAACAACAACTTACCTGAATATTGCTTCCAATGTTGAAAGTTTTGAGTCCATTTCTATGGAAAGAGCAAACCTCCTATTGGTTTAAATGAAGGGATAGAGAGGCACAGTCCATCTCCTCTGCTCCACCACCTCCCCTCTGAAGTGAGAAAAACTTGGCATTATTGTTAATCTCATCACAGAAGAACAAATCCAACCAAGCCTACCTCAATGCCAGCAGCCTAGAAAAGAGAAGCCAATCTCAATCATAATTTCAGGGAGGGAGCAGGGGCAGAAAGCATAAGGACAAACACTGGCTACAGTTACTGCCACTCAGTTCAGCCTTTCCAGGCAGTAGACTCTTCAGGGGAATCAATTAACTCTGAATTAAAAGAACAAACTAGCTCTAGTTTTGCTCCATATCTTCATCTGTCAATTGATGCATCTTACATGATGTGAGTCAGCAGACCAGCATTCCTCCAACAAATTCACCAAAGAAGATCAAAGATTTTTGAAAATAAACTGTAAGATGGGGATATAAGCAAGGTCAGTGCTGTAGTCAAAGATGAACGCGACAAACAGGTATCATTTTTAAAGCAGCTCTTTTCAAACACTGAGCAGAGGCCAGGCACTATTCACATCTACAATGACACAGGATCACTGTACAAAAGGAAGCGATAATGGCAGGCAGCCTTGAATTTAGGAAGGAGAAATGGCAGAAATTACTGAGTGGATTTGTCACTCAGTGTTTCTTGTGAGCTCTTGTGCCTCCTGATAGGGAGAATGTGGGCACTCTCTGGCCTAGGTCAGCAGCCAACTTGCTGTGATCACAGCAGAGCAGAGCTAGGGTTTGGATTGCTCTACTGCGGTCTCCTGTCAGGGGATGGAAGAAGTTCTTATACCAGATGGGCAAGTACAGGGAAATTGATGGTGGGGAAATACCCGAAAATTCACTTCTAACAGGGATGGCATAATAGGAGCACATATCCCATGTAAGTCATCTTTTGGTAGAGTCCCTATGCCAAAGAACCCAGTCTCTAAATAGACACAGGAGAAAGATTTGTCAAGTACTTCTCAAACGCACAAATAAAGAGGCAGCTAAATTAATCTATATTCCTAACCTTCTCTTCAATATTTCCAAAGATAGATGGGAAAGCAAAGCAAACAAAACCAAAATAACAAAACCTCCAAACTAAAAGTCTAAACCACATGATTTTAAGCACATTAATCATTTCCTGAAAGGCACAGATAGGTGTCGGGGCCATACAGTTAACCCAGGAAATCAACTGCATGTGTTTTTTGCTTCTTAGAAAGAGTTTCTAGGTTATGATTTAGATGGAATTATCACCTTCCTCCCATGTCTGCCAAGTAAATAGCAATAATAGTAGGAACCAGGAAAAAAATGTGAAAGCAAAGAATCAGCTAATTAAAATTGATGAAAGAATTTTTTAGTTCATACTTACAGAGGATTATATAAGAAATCCCACCCAATTATAACAGTGTTCATAAAAATCTGGTGTTTAACATCAGAATTCAACCTCCAACACTCTTCTGCACATAAAGGAACCAACAGCTCAAGGTAGTGATATGGCATAAAGTAAAAGGTGAGAAAAAGGCACATCATGAACCACTAAGCTACCACAGATGAAGTAACAGATCCAGCATTTACTGAACATGCCTCCACACAAATCTCTTAACATTTCAGTCTGTCTTACAAACACCTCCTGCAGCTTTAGGCACAATTATCCTACAAGTAACTTTGCAAAATGGCAAACAACCTTGGCAGTGGTCTATGGACCAGAATTATGAATTGAATATATTTCAGTGATTTTGCCTGTCTCCGAACTACATGACACAGCTAACCAAGCACAAGAAGCAGCCACACCACTTCTATCCCCTTACCTATCACTACCCAAACCTGCTTTGTGATTGAATTTGTGATTTTGCCCAACAAAATTAGAAAAAGGAAAGAAAAAGAGAAGGAAAAAGAATAATCATAATCCAATATCTCAAAAAGAAGGATGAAGTCTAGCAAGTAAATAATGAAGTCAAAATAACCCATATGGGCACTAGGTACATATAATACAGTAATTTATCTTCAGCTCACACAGATCTCTAATTTAATAAACCGAGCAATTAAAAACTGATTGTAATGGTACACAAATGTGTGTAAGCTTCCCTCAGCTGAGCAGCAGCACAAAGTTTCTAGCTCATGGAATAATTAAATTTCCCTAAAATGATCTCTTAAGGCCTTCCTGCACAGAGGAACCAGGCCTGCTCATGCCACATGACATGAGCCAACAGGTCTGTGGAGAAAAAGAAGATGGATCAAACTTTCTTTTAGCATTCTTCCTACTATAGATGTGCATGAAAATAGTCACCAAATAAAATCAGGCAAATTACTTATTTCCCTTTTTTGTGTGTTCAGATAAAACATCAAAGGATTCAATAACACTTTTCAGACCATTAAGTTCAATTGATGAGGACATCCACTAACAGAGTAATTTCTGAACCTGTTTTCTTTCAACACCTACTGCTCATTTTGCTGGCTGTAAGGCTATTGGACACCCAAGAAAATGGCTGTACTAACTCTCAATACTCTCTATTTATTCTCTGTTTTGCAAAGTATATTGCAAAGAGCCTCAAAGACAGACCTCAGCACTGCCTGTCCTGGATAACATGGATTTGACCTCTCACCAGCCATAATCAAATTGTAATTTTAGATGTGTTACGTAAGTCAGAGATGTTATCACGGTTCTATAAACTTTCAGAATCTATCTAGGCTAATTTCCCATATATTGAGCCTTTTTACACAAGCTCTTAAGAGAATAAACATACTTGTAAGGAAAGCTCACTTTATTTGAAACGTTCCAGAGGATGATGTGTTTGTTTTTGGTTGGTTTGATTTGATTTGACTCATGCAAGGCATATAGTTATACAGCCACAGTCATAAAGAAGTCAGGTCCATCAGTACCCTCACATTTCAAAATCAGGCAAATTAGTGAGACCTAAGCTCTGAAACAACAGCAGCATAAAACCCCCAACAAACAAACAAGCAAAAACAAACACAAAAACTCCACACCCATCTGTTTCTATTTATTTTTCCAGAGAAAAGCCCTATTCTAATAACCAGAGAAAACTACAGACTTACTATTGGTGTTTTTCCTAGAAGCTTTACAGATACTCATATTAATAAAAGAAACAGCATTCTCTGTATTGAACTTATAACTAGTAAATGTCAATTTTGCTTTAACTATTTGCTCAATCATGTGGTTTTGGGACCCACACATAATGTTATAAACAAATCACATCACTGCCTAAGGGAGAAAAGGGCAGAAAATTACTTTAAAAAAAGTGAATGAAAAGCACTCTTTCTAGCTATAAACTCATATATTTGTGGTCAATATTTAATGGTATTTGTGTAGCAATATTTCTGCAATTAAGTTTATGCACCCTGTGCACCATAGTCTCAATGAAACCACACAAATAGCTACTTTCATTTGCAAGTTTTATTTCTGAAAAGAACATAAAATTAGCTACAATAAAGTTGGTTGGTGTTTTTGTTTGTTTGGGTTTTTTTAAAAAAATAGTAATTTCAGGAAGAACCTAGTAGGAAATGTGCTTGTCAAGTTTTCAGGTCCGGTAGGACAAATTTTTGTTTGGCTTCTCCATTTGTTACTTGACTAGCACTAGCGTATTATCAATAGTATTATCACTCTGAATCCAAACACTGCACTACACTAGCTACTGAGAAAACTAACTCCATCCTGGCTAAAACCAGGACATGAACAGACGACAAAAAGACAAGCTACAGATCTCTGATACTCTATTCCCATTCTGTGCCCTGGTTCTCTTCCTGAACTTCAAAAGCCTCAAAAAGTTATGGCTGAAATGGCATTGCAGGGTTTGTAATTAAAATCCTCTGCAAACCTCCTTAGTACAGACAGGCTCTGTCTCTCAGGGGCAAGGGCTGCAACATCCAGGGAGCACTTCACAGATGCTTCCGTGGTACAGGAGGGAAGCTCAGAGAAGAAACTTCCTTGTGTTCCTGCAAGAAAGCAAGTTAACAGGAAATGGAGGAATTTCAGCAAAATGATAGTCCTCAACTGGGCTGAGTGAAAGCAAAACAAAGTTATCCAAGGTCATAGACAGAAGACAGATATTTGCAAGTCCTATGGCAAATTCTGTTTTGGATTCAGGTGATGCTCAGAAAGCAGCAAAGGCCAAGTAAAAGGAAGCTACAACAAATCTCTTCCTTGCATAAATATTTCAATAGCACTGTGTTTGAGAAATGAACTTTTAGAGGTAACACCTCTGAATCCCCTCTTTCCCCAGGTTGTACTGATACCAGAGCTTGGCCCAAGCCAGGCACAGGACCTTGCATTTATGATTAGCATTGTGCTGAATAGTATTACTCTTTAAAAAGGATACTATCAACTCACTAAGTGTGGAGATTGGACACACTGGTCAGCATCTCCCAGATTACCCTCTGGAACCTCTTTTATGGACAGGATTTACACTGACAACCCACCAGTTCCCTTCAAGGATGGGATGCAGTGGTGGGGCAGCAGCAGCACAGCTCCTGGATAGTCACTTCAGGCTGATTTAGTTTCTCTGATCGACCTGTTGAAACAGACAAACAACACCAAAACAAGACACAGTGCAAAGAAAAAGCAAAACAAAGCCAAAAACAAAACAACAAAAACAACAAAAAAACCCCACACCAGCACCATCACAAATGCAACAACAAACTCATATGAAAGATCTCCCCAGCACATTCAATGGCAAAGGCTGACAAAGAATTCAGTGAGCATCTCTGCCCCAGCCTTTTCTCTGAGTGGTCCCACTGATTTCCTGGGTTTGATAGTAAGGAACTTTTGCCAACAGATTGAACACCCTTTGTAAGGTGCTTTTCTAATTCTTTATGAGATATTTAATTTCCTGTTTGTATTCGACCTGCCATGTTTTAAGGACTTTCTTCTTCTCACTTGAGCAGTCTTTCCTGATTCCAACACCTGGCCATTTTGCTACAATACCCTCCTGTGATGTGCCTATCAAGTGAGGTAAGCTGCTGGGGTTAATTTGGTATTCTCTTTTTATTGTGGGACATATTTGAAGGCTACCAATGGCTTCATTAGACTAAATGCATTTTTAATAGCCTGCAGGGTGCTTATAGACTTTTTGGACTCATTTATTTTAAGGACTTCTCCAATTGTCTCATTGTTCTGGAGATCCTATATTTGAAATCAAACAACCATACGCTGGCATGTATTTATTCTGCTCTCTTCAGCTATAGAGTTCAACCTAGTTTTATGATGGTCACTAATTACCAAGCAGCTCCAGTGCACCACTCCACATCCAGAACAGCATCTTTCTGGATGCACCAGGTGTTCTGGGAAGCAGTCACTTTGCACATCTGGATGCATCACTTCTGTCTCCTGCCCTGATGAGGCACTGATCCAGTCTCTACAGGGGCCCTGTTGAAACATTGCACTGTTACCACCTTTACTGAATTTGCAGCTTCTCTACTCTCATTTCACATATCCTAGGCACTATTACAGGTCTGAGCAGGGGGTTGGTAACACAATCTTAGCCCTGCATTTTTATTAGAGCACAAGATTTCTGCCCACAGTGGTTCCATGGATCTACTCTTCTCCCATAATATTTTTTATGCTGCTGCACTTTATAAAATACTTCCTATACAGCCCTATGCCCCTGTGACTGTATGTCCCTCTCATCTTTCCTATAAAGCTGATATAGCCTGGCAGCATTGATTGCCCTCCTTCCACCAGGCTTGGTTTTTCAAAGTTAGCATTTCACACCAAAGAGTCAAATTCCCCCATCTTAAATTATAGGCCTTAAAACCAGTGGGACAGCACTTTTAAGTTTTTCCTTTCCTCCATCTCTTCAGACTGCTTGTTAACTGACATTGCAGATGTTCTGAGAGGAATTTCTTTCTTTTTACACTGTGGTCTTCTCTGCCCTTTACAGGCTTGTTCAATGTACCCTTAAAAATCAGCCATCATCCCACTGCAAATTCTGATTTTCCTATCGCTGAAGATGCCCCTGCTACAGGAGTACTTCATTGCAAGAAGATCCTATAGGATCAGCTGGCAACAGTTGCATCTGAGTGATCAGGTCACTCTTTTCTAACAGCAGATTCTCTCCTCAAAACTTGCATCCTCCACAGCAGTCTAGGGGCTGCTGGATGGTAGAGGCTTCACCTGCAGCCTTGCTAGAGTCCCACTGCCTTGTTCACAGCTAATTGGAAAACACACATACAGAGCAGTTCTTTGAGGCTATACCACTTAGAGTTGAAAACAAGTGATTGAGATGAAGCAGCTCAGAAGAATACAGAAGAAAAAAAAAAAAAAAAACACTGAATGAGCAAGGTCAGACTATATGAAATCAGTCCTGATCACACTGTTTTGGTTTAACTGATATTCACCACCTCATCAGCACAACCCTGCCTGTATTCTGCACTCCTTCCTTGGCAACATCCATCTGTCAAATTATGCACTCCTTGCTGAGACCAGAATATTACGGCTACAAGAAAGCATTTAGCTCATCATGGTTGCTACTATGAAGTTATAAATAATACTTAAGGGGAAAAAAAAAGTGTGAGATTTTGTTTAATTCCATTTTACTGAGTTGATAGCCTTCACCTCAATGTTATATTATTATTGCTACAGTAGGAAGACATTTAGCTTCTACATGTGTTTGGGAAATCTGTGAATGACTTGTTATTGGTTTTGTTTCTTATAAAAGATTAGCTACTGGGTCAACTCAAGAAAAAAAATAAAACCTCTGAAACAACTGGGCACCAGAACCATACTCTTCTGACTACGATTGATCTCCAGAATAAACTGGCTACCTGCTTGATCCAGGATAGTTCATTGAGGAGAAACTCTTCATGGTTCTCTATAGCAATGCATCCCTCACCCAGAGACAGGGGCTAATCTGTTTGTTAGTGACTCATTAAGTCAGTTCGTTTCTGTCAAAGCATTTTAGAAATTAGCTAACCCATAAGAGATGCCACAGGTGTGAGTCAGTTGATGCATTGTAATCAGAAGAGGAATTAGAAACTGAGGTTTTAGCAAATGGACACATACTTTAACAGTAGCAATTTAGTGTCTGTGGGAGACATTTGCTTATCTGTTTGGTTTATCAATTAATTTCACTTGTTATTGAACTCTGATTGCAATAAAGGCACCTAAACAACTTTAAAATATTTTTTAAATTGCTCTGTATGACATAATTGATAACCACGATTTTTCTTGAAAGAAAAATTGCCTTTGATTGGCTGTCTACTAGAATAATTAGCCTGAATAATCAAATCCTTTTAAGATAGCTTTCCCTTGTCAGAAAATAAAAATATAGAAGGAAAGCAGACATTATATGCAGCTTCTAACGTTTTTCTCTTTTCCCCTTTGTAATTAAAGGGCTTGATACTCCAAGAACTATTTTGTTATTGCTTGTACTACAATGATCTGAAGTTATTCTGAAGTCTCTCTCCATATATAGACAAGCATTTCCATGATATATCACTATGATTTAAAAATAAATGAATTACTCTTAGTACAATCAGCAATTCATTTTTACTTCTCACAATGGACAATTTGCACTGGCATTACCTCATTCCCCCCAGCTGAGATCAACTAACGTCAAAAAGTATTTTTCTATAAAAGAATTTGTAGGAAACGTTTCCTATGGATTGAGCAGCAGCTTGCATTTAACAGTCTCAAGTTAAACATTTTTAACAACTTCATTATTTCTGTCTTCTAAAGCAAAATAGGTCATGACTTGAGAACTTCCTCTCTGAGGTACTGGGCTCAAGGATTAGAATCAGAAGTTCAGCCTACTGAGTTAATAGGGAAATTCCAGTTCTTAGTCCTGCATATCAGAAGTCTGGGGGGAAAATTATGACAAAAATATCATTAATAATCAATATGTTAATCCATTAGCCATAACTATTAGATGATCAGTACAAGCCAACTGTATACCTGACTCAAGTTAAATTCTGCACTTTGCAATGATGTGTTTGAAGTGATAATGGAACAAGAGAAAGGACTGATACGAGCACAAAGTGCTAATCTGCTGTCTAAGTCTTACTGAACCTCTCCGCTAGCATTTAATCTAAAATGCTTTCAGCTCTTAAATTCACCTTCCAAAACCAGTAGGAGGTTAAAGCAGGACCCAATGGGAGGTTACATTTATTTAATATTCAGTCCTTTCTCAGATGAAATATTGCAGTCTATCCTCACAGGTATTTGTCAAACCATTAGAGTAATGGTTTATAGCTATTATGTGGAATTGTAGTTCTATTTGTAACTACCATTGACAAAGGATAAGCAAAGTGCACTCATTTTCTTCGAAAAATACCCAAAACCTTTGCTGTAGAGTACTGAGGGAACATGCCCCATTAACTGGTTCAGAGCTGTAAGGTGAGGCAATGCTAGTAAATATTGCTTAGCAGAAAGGAACCTGCATCTCTGAGACCTGCTCCAGCACTACTGTTCATGTCTCACAGCTCTATAATTCACTGCAGATGCATCCTAAGAGCTCTCTGACACAACTCCAATTCCTGTACATTCACATATTAATAGCACCTGTATAAATAAGATTCATAACTAGATCTAGAAGATGGCTATTTTTATAACTACCACTATGTTTGGCATACATTATTGTACTTACATTTTTCTAGTGTCCATTAGAAAGATAAGATCATCAGAAAGAAGCAGTAATAACATAGTCAAATACAGGGAACCATCAAATAAAACCCATCCCAGAAATCTGTTATGTGCAATTGGCATGATGTGCAACATGTACAGCTTCCATTGACTCTGCAGACCTCAATTTCAAATTTGCTCTTATGCACTGTGACATCTAGAAGTTTAATTTTTACATTTCTCTCTGTAATTTGCCAAGGAGAATTTTGAGAAGGAACTATAGAACAATATGTTATGTATCCTATTCAAACAGGAATCTGAAGTGTGAGTGTGGCTGGGCAGTCTTGACTTGCATTAAAAAAATTTTCATTTACACATCATTCTTACTGATGGTGGATAAAAGAGCAATAAGTAGGACTTGTTGCTACCTATTTGAAAGCTATCCCATAAATGAAAGGGAATCTGACATGCACCAGTGCCTTTTATTGAGAACACCCAATTCACGAGAGAAGTATTTTTGTCAATCCTGTTTTAAAAAGTCCACAAATCTAGTATCATTCTGCTTCTTAGAATTAGTTTAATTTCTTATTTTGCTTTCAATTTTTGTAATTTTGCACACAAGAAAGAAATATGGATAAGAATAGTACAGACTTTGGGAAAAACGGTTGCAGAATCAAAATAAAATGACAAAGAAAATGTCTTTGCTCTAATTTGGCTTTCACTTAAAAAAAATAAATAAAGGAAATAAAGGTTTAAAAACTCGAAGCCAGCAGTATCCTTTCACTGTCACAATGAACACCACCAGGGCACAGCAGAGCCCTGCCAGCTGTCAGGCTTCAGCCACCCTCATCGGATGGTGCCTTCAAAACATCCACAGCCTCAGTCCACATGCAAAGGATGGGTAGAAAATTCTCAGGTTCCTAAGTGAGACATTCCTTCCTTTGTCCCTGGCCACTACTGAGGTGAAACTATTCTGCTGAAAATTGTGTTATTTTTTCCCCTCAGATTAGCTCCTCTTACAGAGTTTTTCCTTTTATTGCATCCCCAGTTACACTCACTGTGAACATCTGCATATCCAGCTGCTACCTGTTTTATTTCCTCAATTCCAAGATTCTTAACATCATTTTTATCTTTACTTTTTAATACAAAGCTACACTTCAGGTATGAAGCACCTACAATTACATTTTATGTATAGTCAATTAATGATGACAGTTAATCACAGTCTTCTCAGAAGGAAAATGCTACTGAAGACCACAGCTGAGTTCCATCATTACAAACATAGATACACAGCTAAGGCAGACAACCTGACTGTCAACCACTGCTTCCCATATAACCTTTTAGCTCTTTATTTTTTCCACATCTCCCAAGACTATGAAGTCAATGGCACTAAAATGCTACAGGCATAAATACAGCATCTGTGCCAAATCCAGACACATTCATTTTCACCAGCTACCGGTGACTTTCCACATGACCTTGTGATGCTATATAAATAACAGCAATAGCTGATCACTCCTCTGCTCCTGTCCCAGCACCAGGCAGCCAGAGGAGCCACTGGCAGAAGAAAGCCACCACAGCAAAGCTCAAGAGACCTCAAAACAGGGACATCACCCGTGGGTGCTGGCATTAGCTTGAACCATGCTGCTCTCCCTCAAGAGGCACAGCAAGTCCTGGATGTCTCCTCTGTTCTTCTTAATGAGATTTTTAACAGTAAAAATCAAGTGGGAAACACTGAGGAAGACATCCTGAAAGATTTACAAGGATGTCAAAATCCACTCTGATGCCATAGCAGCTTGCCTAGCTGAGGAATGGTTGCCTGGTCAAGCACAAGGACCTGGAAGCATAGCCAAAACTGGAGATCCTCAGAGGTGCAAGGCAGACCAGAAACATAAGGGTTATAAATATTGAGGATTCAATTGCCAGTTTGCTTCTTGGCCTTTGATAACCAGAAACCAAATTGCTTTTCTGTTGCATAAAGTATCTTTCAAATTCAATTGCTTATCTCCTCATTCATTCAAGAACGGGAAACCTCAGATTTACAGGAATGAGAGCCCACAATACAAATATACTATATGAGACATAGAACAGACACCTGAAAAATAATCAAAACACACTCTATTGATTTTAACCTTCAATATCAAGGTATCCTTCAGCAGTCTCAACTGGATCCAGGCTATAAGAATTTCCAATTATTAGAATACTTATATATGGGATGAGCATTTAGTTATCAACATCCACCATAAAACATATTTTCAGCTGATATTAGGGCACTATTACTCTGAGGAATTGTCTGCTTTGCTGCTGCAAACTGCACTGCTGCTGAAGCAATGTGTCCCCACACGCAATCCCCCATCACCACAGCTGGCACCCATGGCAGGGCAGAGACCCTCACCCATCCTCATGCCTGCACACTTATAAGGAGCTGATGGAACAGTGCATATCACATTAGTTACAATGTATGAGGATTTAGTGGCAATGCTGAGGAATTCTGTGTCTCTGTGGTGAAAGGTTACCTTGATGTGAAAGGCATACACATACTTTATGTTCCCCAGGTAGCTGCAGTACCAGCAAGATGTCTTCTGCTTCTTAACTACCAAGCTCTGTGGTTTTTAAAAACTGCTGTGAGTGAAGAGGGAAACAAGGGGGGGTGGGTGGTCCCAAATTGGATGCACAATGCAAGACAACTCCCACTGGGGCTCATGAAGCCTGGGAATCCTGCCCTGAGCATCAGGCCTGGGGCTGTGCCCACCAGGACTCAGAGCAGATGAAGAGCCCCTGGGTACAGGGACTCTCCACTCCCACCATAACTTCTGTCCTCTTGGAAATGAAATGAGGAGGGGAGATTTTTCCCTCCACAAGTACTTCTTCCCAGAAATCCTGACCTTTGTCACATAACATAGAGGGAATGTCAAGGTCTGTGTAACACTGGCAAGCACAGTCCAGCCCTGCAACACAGTCATTCAGAGGCAGGACTGGACCTTGCCAGCCTGGGCAGGAAGTACATCTCAGATGCAAGGGCTGTGTTACTGACCTGCACAGCCCTCTGAAGAGAAGTAGCCGTGGCACAGCTCTGAAATTCTACTGAGCTATCCAAATAGTACTGCAATCTGTTACACCAAGATCACGAGGAGCACAAGGTATGGCAGTCTCCCAGCCTGGCTGCTGCTCAACAGCTTTTCCCTGCACCCTGCCCCGAGCCACCTCAGCAGTGTTCCTGTAGGTATCAGCATCAACACCTTGTGTTGGTGCCAGTTGATCCATCCAAGGGTGGCACACACCAGGCAAACGCTTCATTCACAAGAGAGGGTTGTACAGCACTGAGGAAATGAAAGATTAAAGCAAAACAATCTTTTTCCTTTTGACCATTGCTTGTTATGCACCTGGGTTCAGCATTACCAGCATGGAGGACTATTAATACTATCTACTCTCCTTTGACCAGTCAGGATAGTCAGCCCAGATTTAGTAAAACCAAAAATGAAATTTAACAGGGCATTATGGTTAAAGGCACTATCACAGACTTCCATGGCTCATTTGCACCACTGTCATACTGCAAAGAACATGACTACAGATGCATTCAGTGATTTTAAAATAAATAAATAAACAATGTCCTGTCTTAACCCTTCCTTGCTTCCCCAGCATTTTCACAAACACCAAGCCAGAGTTTTACAGTCATACTGTAAAAGGGAATAAACTGCTCATTAAAATAGCACTTTCTGCTGTATTAAAAACAAACTAATATAAAAGTAAAACACAATTTCCATCACATGCAGTTAATTAAACCTCTGCTAAGAGACTCTGTTCCTGATGAAAGGATAGTCACCCACATCTGCAAGCAAAATAAAAGCCTCTAATTTGTACAAAAGCTCTCAGTCTGACTAATAAACTAAACTTGAAAGGTTACATATAATTCCCCAAAATAAGCGCCTGACACTTCTCATCACCTTACTTCAACTTCCCCAGTCTCACCATCAGAGGTACTATTAGCTGCATTCCATTGCTCATGTGGCAAATCCTTAAGACTCTCTCAAAGTTTTTTGATGTTGGAGGGTTTAATCCATATTAACTCAAATATTACTTCCCTAATTTTACCTTCAGTGTCTAAGTGAGGGAAACAAGCACATGGGTAGGTGTCTGAAAAGCACTATCCTATTTTTGCAGCCCCAGGCCACAGACAAAGTTCATTTTGCACAGAGCACCCACTCCAACTTCCTTGCAAGGATTTTATCAGGGTTTTCTTTGAAATGAACAACTGCTGATGAGAGGCAGCAAACTTGTTTGAAAACAGGAATACTTTTAGGTTTACTCCACCTTCCACAGATGATCTGATCGAGGTTTGGAACAGAACAGTTGAAAAGCAGACACTAAACAGTTTCCAAAATGCAGCTGCACAGCCTTGTCAAACTTCAGTCCCAGACAACTACAGCCTATGAAACAGCTCTCCAAAACTCAGGGAAATTTTGATACATTTCTGTCTAAGCCACCTTAACACAACTTCCAGGATACATTAGGTTATCTTGAGAAAGACTGATACTACACTTTGTATCAGAGACCTATACAGCTCATAATGACAGCAGGTAGAAAAGTCTAAAAGGGTGATGATAATGAACCTTCTCAAGGTAAAAGTAATGATATAGCTTGTACTAGTTTTAAAGCTGCACCTTTATAGCTGGAAAAAAGTAGGTAAGTGTCCTGCTTTTGTAAATTTAGCTAATTTTAAGCACTCAAAGTAGCTTCTAATAGGTATCATTATGGAGAAGCCACCACAAATTTCTGTGGGTTTGCATTTTCCTTTCAGAATGGAAGATAAGCATTTGAATTTGCCAACATTTTATGATTTCCCACACTGAACCTAGGAGTAGAAAACCTTTATTGCATATTTATTTTTAAAGTTGTAAAAGGATTTTGATTACTTTGTATACCAACTTACACTTAAAGAGACTCTAGAAAACAATGATCTTAATGTCCTAGTAAATACAGCAGTTTGATGAATATCCTTCTAACAACAGCAAAAAGAACCATGTTTTATTGTACTCCCATGACACCACCAAGCAGTGGCAGCAATAATCCTTCATCACACTGTATAATGAAAAAAGCACTACAACTTAAAAAAAAAATTACAATTCACTGTAGCTTTCCTTTAGAGTGCTATAAAATGCAACCACATTCACATGACAGTATGTGTGTGTATATGTGACTCTTAATAAAGCTTCTCTGAAGAGCAATGCAGC